>NW_028318157.1:2930000-3230000 GCF_062004578.1 Staurois parvus
TGGGTTTCATCCCTGGTGATGCTCTGCCAGGCCTCTACTGCAACTGTCTTCAGTTCCTGCTTGTTCTTGGGGCATTGTCCCTTCAGTTTTGTCTTCAGCAAGTGAAATGCATGCTCAATCGGATTCAGGTCAGGTGATTGACTTGGCCATTGCATAACATTCCACTTCTTCCCCTTAAAAAACTCTTTGGTTGCTTTTGCAGTATGCTTTGGGTCATTGTCCATCTGCACTGTGAAGCGGCGTCCAATGAGTTGTGAAGCATTTGGCTGAATATGAGCAGATAATATTGCCCGAAACACTTCAGAATTCATCCTGCTGCTTTTGTCAGCAGTCACATCATCAATAAATACAAGAGAACCAGTTCCATTGGCAGCCATACATGCCCACGCCATGACACTACCACCACCATGCTTCACTGATGAGGTGGTATGCTTAGGATCATGAGCAGTTCCTTTCCTTCTCCATACTCTTCTCTTCCCATCACTCTGGTACAAGATGATCTTGGTCTCATCTGTCCATAGGATGTTGTTCCAGAACTGTGAAGGCTTTTTTAGATGTCGTTTGGCAAACTCTAATCTGGCCTTCCTGTTTTTGAAGCTCACCAATGGTTTACATCTTGTGGTGAACCCTCTGTATTCACTCTGGTGAAGTCTTCTCTTGATTGTTGACTTTGACACACATACACCTACCTCCTGGAGAGTGTTCTTGATCTGGCCAACTGTTGTGAAGGGTGTTTTCTTCACCAGGGAAAGAATTCTTCGGTCATCCACCACAGTTGTTTTCCGTGGTCTTCTGGGTCTTTTGGTGTTGCTGAGCTCACCGGTGCGTTCCTTCTTTTTAAGAATGTTCCAAACAGTTGTTTTGGCCACGCCTAATGTTTTTGCTATCTCTCTGATGGGTTTGTTTTGTTTTTTCAGCCTAATGATGGCTTGCTTCACTGATAGTGACAGCTCTTTGGATCTCATCTTGAGAGTTGACAGCAACAGATTCCAAATGCAAATAGCACACTTGAAATGAACTCTGGGCCTTTTATCTGTTCATTGTAATTAGGATAATGAGGGAATAACACACGTCTGGCCATGGAACAGCTGAGAAGCCAATTGTCCCATTACTTTTGGTCCCTTAATAAGTGGGAGACACATATGCAAACTGTTGTAATTCCTACACCGTTCACCTGATTTGGATGTAAATACCCTCAAATTAAAGCTGACAGTCTGCAGTTAAAGCACATCTTGTTCGTTTCATTTCAAATCCATTGTGGTGGTGTATAGAGCCAAAAATGTTAGAATTGTGTCGATGTCCCAATATTTATGGACCTGACTGTAGTGTACACTAATAAGTAACTCATATATTGGAAAATTCACAAGGTAAAATAGATGAATATAGTACATTATCAGAAATATTGCATGGTCCGTCTATATATTTATGACCTTTTATGTTATTTTATAGTATTCATTTTTGTTCTTCCATATGTCAAATACATAGGAAGACACAAATGCTCAGAGGTTCTTAAAATATATCACCATTTATAGCAATAAAAGTATACCTATAAATCTCGAAATAAATAATAGAGACCATATTGCATAGATTGTATACTAAAAAAAGAAAAAAAAAAAAGAGTAAAATATAAAAAAAAGATTGATAAAAATGAAAAATACAAAATAGGAGTATGGGGTAATATGCGGTAATATGCAAGACTGTCCTATGATGGTGGATGTGATTGAAAACAGACCTGGAACCGGAAATCTATGGTGAGTCTGACCTTTTTGGACCTGTGGGTCATTAATGGGAGATTGGTCAGTAAAGGGGAATACAATGGTTTAGTGGCAGTGGAAAGAATGGGGTGTGGGTGGAAAAGGGCAGGACAGGAGGTAGACCTCTGCGTGTGAGTAGTCTGGGGGATTAGATTAGGTGTTGAAAATTGTTTTGAGGATTGAACAGGTATGGAATCCTAACCATAGGTTACTGGGGCACAAGAAATGATGGGAAGGTGTTGGGAGAATGGAGTTACCTTGAGGAGGTTCTGATTTATAGCTTCAACTGGAAGAATATGATCTTCTGGATCTCTGTTAAGTTTTATCAGGTGTACCTAGGCAATGGTGAAGAGATGGCGGGGCTATACAGTACGTCAGGTGGAGATGTGAATGCAGGGGAGGTTGCAGTGTCTGAAGAGAGGAGGAGGATTTGAATGCAAGGATCAAAGAAAGCAGAGGGTGTCTAAAGAGAGCTACTGGAGAAAGGAGTAGTGTTTTTTTGGGACAGAGTAACACTTCTAAAACTCCTGAAGGAGCAGATGCTCAAGCGCAAACCTAGCCTAAAAATGAATGCCACTGTTTTCCCAATTGACACTGCAAAGTACCACACAGATAGGTCGCTAGGGAGTATCAAAATTTTGCAATGGAGCCCAATTAATTGTAGTCATTCCTTTGTTTTTCGTGACACTCATGCTTTTAGTAAATAGCAAATCAAGCGCCATCACTTAGCTCTTGCTATTGATGAACTCAAGCTAATAGCCTGACTTCCTAGGGTAAAATGGTACTACCAGTGTGTCCATTTACAAAGCAGCCATATTGCATAACTGCAGCCATACCACTGTTTTGGAAAAAAAAAGAAAACTTTCAGGTACATTTAGCTTTGCATTTTACAAATGTGCAGTTTTGATTGCTATGGGACTGTGGAATGAAAGAAGCCCCATCCATGCTCCTGAATGTGATGAGGGGGAGGAGACCTGTCACTTGACGGGTCTTGTGGTAGACTTCACCTATCCTGGAGAGCTCTCTGCAGTGCTATGCAGAGAACACTTTGCAGCATAACAGGCTCAACATTTTGCTCTGCATTTTATGAATGTAATGTAAAATTCAGATTTCATGTAAAATATTCCATGTCCTGAGCTGGTTAGAGAGGGGATTCCAGGCCCCTAAACTGAGGAAGCTACAAAGTGTTTGTCATTGCTGCTTAGATTCCAGAAACAAACGTTGCATATCAATAACAATGAACCCACACAAGGGCTTTGGAAACTAGTTTGGGAATTTCTTTTATAAGTAGATATTATATGTGAGCCACCTGATCAATAGAAATTACATTGAAGAGACAGCAATATTACAAAGTGGTGTTTACAGTCTCTTTTGAAGTTGTTATTATTGGTCTTAAACGTGATACAAAGCAAACTGCATTTTAGCAAATAGGCCAGGTATAAGCTTTTTACAGTATATAAACATAACAATATCAAAGTAAATATCAAAACTTGCTAATATGAAAGTTACAAAGCTACACAGATTTAAATGAGACAGCAGGCAAAATACAGACTGCGATTATAAATGCATACACAGCTCACTTATATCTTAGTCTGCCTTTAACATTTTTGGAAGCATCACTTGGAAAAACAAAAAGCATTTGCATAATATTAAGGCTACTAACAAAACACTAAGCTGCCTTCTTTGTGTTTAAAGGATAAGTTCGCCTTTTAACAAAAAATAATTAACATATTTTTGCAGGTAAAAAATGTGAACTTACTATTTTTAGTTTTGGCAACCTGGGAAGCATTGCACCAGCGATCAGCAGATTGCTCGTGTCATGCAGGACTAGTGCCATGGTAGTTCATTAAGAACTACCAGCTGACAGCCTCAGAGGCTGTCAGAGCTTGTAGTTTTCAAATCACCATGAATGGATGACACGGCCAGGCAGGTGGAGCCCTGCACGACCATGGTATTTTTTAAATTGTGACGGAGGGGGAGGGGGGGGGAGAAGATTCCCCGCCAGCTGTCAAAACAGGGGATCAGGGGGGGTCCTTTTTTAATAGGTTACATGTTACACCCTGAATATGGATGCAACATGTAACAAGTTACAAAAGGTGATCCTATCCTTTAAAACAACAAAATAACCTTTTCATGTAGCACCCTCCAAGCTAGTCTGCTAGGAAAGTTTAGTTTACAGTCTCTGGAATCAGAGAAGCAGTGATTGTTTAGTCTAGTTTTTTCAGGCTTTCACAGATTGAAAGTTTGATTACATCCTCCTGCCTCTAGAATCAGTTCCTAATTCAAATTCAAATAACCAATTTGAATATTTAGCAGAACCTGGCCAATCCCTGGAGAGGTGTGCCCAGATGGTGGTTGGGAATGCTGGTAAATAGAATGCAGACCTGAGGAGATTGTATCCCCCCCCCCCTTTTGGGGATGGATCTGTAAGCTGAGAAGAGAAGACAATTGTTTACACCCTAGAGCTTTTGGGATGGACGCTGAGCTGCAAGGAGCTTATTTCTGTGCTGTAACTTGATCCATGGCCACCAATGAACTATTAGAGTGATCCAGGCTATTCAAGAAAGAAAGTAGAACCAGGTAGGGTTATACACCCCCTCCCTTTGCTCCCAACAAACCATGAACTTTATTGGCACATCATAATACATATAGTTAAAATTAAATAAATGTATTACAATATTAAAACAAACAGATATAAAAAATTAGAATAACATCCCTGAATGATCTAAAAACGTATGGCAATACCCACTACTGGATTGGAAAGCACAACACCTACAGTACTTATATGTGTACAAATATATAGCAAGTGGTGTTATGATGGGCTTCTCCAATCCAAATGTCAAGGCATTTCACGATGGAGTTGTTTCATCAGGAGTAATGGGTATGAAGATCAAAAATTAAGTTTTGGCCACACAGAAGTCACATTGCATACAAAGTCTAGCAGACGGATATAGAGGTGCATATGAATACCAATCCCAAGAGCATATATTGCTCATAGATAATAGCATACACATCAGCCAACAAAATCATACTATTGATACTATTTCTTATATTCCCATACAAGGTATATATTAAAAAAATGCTTAGAATGTCCGAAAATGTACACCACCAAGATGATATAGATAAGAAAGGCAATTACCCAAAGAACGGGCTGTCCCATTCCTATCCAACATGCCACCTTATTAGAAAATGGATAATGTTAAATCAATAGAGCCCATGGTAACAAATCAAGCCTGTTTGTGCAAAACTGTGGCAAGATGGCATTTTGTACTATGTTGTTTTGTACTAACAGGCTTACTTGCTATGCTACTGGCACTGAGAAAGACGTTTACTCAGCAGACTGAGTGCTTAACACTTTTGGGGTATCCCACATTTCTCCAGCTCCTCCTGTTTCAAGTTAGACTTAGTGAATGGACTGTGTGCCTGGCTGCCTCTGTACTGATTAGGAAGCAACCTGTTACACTCAGCTGCTCCTACAAGGGGATAGCGCTACATACATATTATACAGTTGTCTGTAGCAGTAAATCATGCACCAACAACAGAGGCTTGGCTTCTCTCCAGAGTAGCATTTTATTCTGAGTGAAGTTCTAGGTTGAAGCATGCATTTGTATAACAAAAGGTATATATATTAAATTTAACTACTATGTTCACTGTACTATATGGACTTCCTGCGTAGCCTTCCTAGGACTGCATCTCCCACCCCATCCTTTGATAATTCAACAAATATCTGTTGACCTTAAAAGTTAGCAACAGACTGATTAACTCTTTAAAAATATTGACAATATAATTTTATATAATAAATGTCCTTCTTTAATTATTAATAAGCTAAGGAAAATACACCTTGATGTAAAAGATGTGCTATACATTACTTTGCAATAGCTATCAACAGCAATGAAAAGGAAAAGGTTTCACATGAAAGGAGAAAAATTCAATAAAGAAATAAAGTAAAGAATCTATCAGCTATGATAAAGTGTACTTTCTAGATATCAAAACTAATCAGATCAAAGGAGTTGTTTAGCTTCCTTTACAAGGCCAACCATGACAGAAGAAAACGACCTAGTAAAATGGATTGAGAAAAAAAATGATAGAAGATACTTAAGTTAGACAAATGGAACTATTAAGCTCCTCTGGGCATAAATGTACGACAAATGCATGTCAGATACCATCTTGTGTTGCACCATAACCTCACTTTGGTGACCAAAAATAGCTTTAACAGACAAATGCACTCTGCCTGTGGTTAAAGATCATTAATTCCTGAGAAGGTACACTAAAATCAGCTTTAAATTATATTCACTGTTGCTTATAATCAGCCAGAAAGCAATGGCTCTTCTGTTTTACCCAGGTTTTTAGGTAATAGTCACTTAATTTGTGAAGTTAAAGGAGGCATTTTTTTCAGCGACAAAAGTGAGAATATTTTTGGAGAAAGAGGTGAAAGCTGAGCTTGCAATGAAGTAGTTTGTCCACCTCTTTTGCACTCCTTAGGGTAATTACCCATCCTGAACTCTTCTCCTGTCTACATGTTCATTCACAGGTAAGGCAGCAGTTTGGAGTTAAGATCTCTGTATGCATATTTTTGCATCAAGACATCCATTAAGAAGTGGGTAATTGTTCTCGTCAATGTCTAACTACAACTGAAAACAGTCAGGAGATAGATTTGTTTAAATTACTTAGTTGGTAAAATGGGCTACCAAAGTCACCCAAAAATGGTCACATAAATGCTCTCTTCCTTGCATTCCTCAAAAAATAGGCCACACTACGTTATATTGCTTTATTAAGATACATCCTTTCTATCTGTATTCAAAATCGTGCAACGATAGTAGAGATTTATTAGAGAAATCGTCTTCGGCACTATGATTTCTGGCTGAGATATTAGGAAAATCTCTCCATTTGAAGAGAAGTAGGGATGAGCAAATCTAAACAGGTTCGAGTCACGGGCAGTTTTGTGAAACTGGAAATCTGAAATTTTCCCCTAACCCCTTTGAGTTCTATCTTAAGATTTGATCCTTTTGTGGGGCTAATAAACCAACTATTGTCAAAACAGAGGCATAGGGAGTTGGGAACGGTCATGAGGAACATGTACCAATGGTAAAAAGAAATACAAAAAAAAAAGAGCAGCAGAGAGAGTGCCTTTTTGTTCAGGTTCAAGGGTTACATCAAAGATATCCAAATCTTTCAGACTAAGGTTTGGGGTATGTGTTAAAATTGTACATAGTGTTATTAAACAGGGCAATGTTTACAACCTCAGGGAGGAGGAGGGGACTACTGTGCTAGTAATGCTAATGCTTGGATGTAGAAGGTGTTGTCAGCCAGTCAACTATCTGCAAGGAATATTGTGACTATATTGATCAGCCACTTTGGGGGAAAAAAGGGACACACTGTCCTGCCTCCAGTTTTTGTGATCGTACCACCACTGTGTCCTACAGGACCTGCTCACCCTCTACTACTACCATGCACAGGGAGGTGAATTTAATGGCTTGCTTTTACTGAAACTATGGTGGCAGAGGGTGAATGTGTGGTGCTTTTGATATACACTAGTTGCCACATAGCAATATAGTGGCATGCTACATACAAAGAGAATCTCCAACAACTGTTCACCAACAAGTGTTTTGCTGCCCTAGCCCCAGCAGGCCCACCCCCTACAGACTGTCTGCAAACATTATTGGGGAGGAATACAAGAGCAGTCAACCTGCACAAGAAGAAATCGGCAGTGCCTTGAATGTATTACAGGAAACCATTGCACAAAGGCAAAGCGATGAGCAGAGTTGTTTCAAGCTGGAATAAGTACACTAGGTACGGGGAAACTCAAAAATGGTATTTAGATGGTGTTTGTTTAGCCTGGAGTTCTGCTTTAGTGTACAGATGTGCCTATTCTAAATGTGGTAAATCGCCAACACCTAGACGTGTCTGCATGTACCTTTACACTAGAGTTCCCCACAAATACTAACTCCTAGGGCATAAAATTGTGACAAATGCACATAAAAACCAATACTGATACATGTTGAATGATTTTGTGGTGGTCTGCATATTTGACCACGCACAAGAGCATATTGGTCCAAATCAACACATAGAAGCAGTATTTAAAGGTACCATCCAGTACACATTGATTAAACCATCAAATATGTCAAGATTGTTCCTCTGAGAACTTAGTTGTGTCAACCTATGTATTGGACTTTTGGAAATGTATTTATGCTGCAGCATATCAAGGTCACAAAGAGATGCCTTTTAGGGGAAGGTGATTAAATGCTTAAAAAAAAGATAGAGTGGACTGATTTTCATAGTCAGACCTCAGGTTATTTATAGTAGTGGATTAATTTTGTTCAACTTTCCTCATAGCTGCATTAGTATAAAATGTGTAACTATTTTCTGGAGCTGTGCACTGTTGAAAAGGTGTGAAAATAATTCACAGCACAAACAGCAGATGAATAATAACAATGACTGTAAGACTGAAAAATAGGAATAGCTATACGCGTAAACAGAGGCACATGGTGTAATATTGGAAAAGGTCAGGCATACAGAACTATTGGAAAGTATAGCAATTTTCAAGCCTACTGCACACAATAAAAAAAAGTTTCAATAAAGATGAGAGCACATTACAACTTATCTTATAATCCAGAGTCTGTTATTCTGTTTCACACTTGTCTAATAATTCAGAGTCTGATTTTGTTTCACACTTCACAGTGAGTGATATTAAGACTGAATTTATCAGTGAATAGCACATGCTGTTAAATTATCTAGACCAAAAACATATATTTTCTTCTAATAACTGTAATAGCCTGTCAGCTTTCTAGTCTTCCATATTGAATGCTTTATGAGCTAGCAAAAAGAGCTCAGCATCCAATGTCACAAAAAAAAATAAATACCTGACTTAGTTCAGCAAATGGAATCCAGGCTAAGAAATTGGCCTGGTAAAGTCACGACTATAGAAGAAAAACTAAATAGAACGCGTCATCTGTTATTTAGGTTGTGCCTAAAATACAATCAGAAACGGTTACGTACACAATACAGATTTGGGCTTCCATTTGTATTTTAAAAGTTAATGTCTTGATTACCAGTTAGGGCCATGGGTAAAAGACTGATACAAGCATACCTGTTGGGTCTTTTCTTCAGTACAGATAGTACTTAACAGGAATTGGGATGTACATGCATTATACTAGGTTCTGTCATTACAGAGGATCTGTATACTGATGCTTAACTAGGCTTTATATGAAAAAGATAATTGCATCTAGATACCAGTTTTGGAACATCTTTCTAGGATAATGCCTCAATACATGGGCATGGCTGCAATCCTAGGGTATGTGGGGTATAAAAAGCCTTACAAATGCTTTAATTTAAACAGTACACTGAAAATCTTTATTCATTAATAAATTATTAAATGTGTCTCATACTGTATCTGCCTGGAGTTAAGCTTTAAGCAGGAGAGCCAGATAACTTGAATTTTAGAAAACGAAGTTATCAATGTCAAACACAGTGACAGGTTTATTTCTAGCACATTTGCTTAAAGAATTATTAATCCAAGTAGCCATATGTCTTCACCTCTCCTTTTGGCTTCTCTCCTCTCCAAACATTCATTGAATGATAATGTCTGCCTTTGCACAGATGTAACAGGCATGGGAAAACATTATTTATAAAAGCTTTCTCCATAAGATCATCACAATATTGGGTCATCAAATAGACCTCTACTGGGACACGGCATCTAAATCTCCCTACCCAGTGCATTGAATTTTTTTCATGACCTCCATGGACCAAGGACACTGACTAGGATGGTAGGGTGGGAACAAAACTGAGTGCGACTCCAGAAATGTATGGGAGGGACATCACAGGAAAATGCATTTTTGTGCGTATGTATATTACCCTTAATATTTCCTAACTCTCAACAGCATGTGCTGCAGCTACAGATATTTAAAAATTCAGCAAAACTAAAAAACGCAAGTTGGGCTTTATCAACTTTTTAATATTTTATATGCCAAAATCATAGCAGAACATTTAAGTTAACCTGTCATCACTTTTAATCACACCTGCAGTACTGTCCAAACGTTTTAGGCAGGTGTGAAGAAATGCTGTAAAGTAAGAATATCTGGTGACACCTTCTGATTATAAAAAGGGTCTAATTGGTAATTTCTATAAAGCCTTAGTAAGGGCAGTCAGCTCTAAAACCTTGATTAAATGCAGACAGATATGGACCCTGTACAAAGCCTATCAATCTGTGAAAGACAACGTATGTCTGAAAAATATAGAGTGAGCAGATAGCTGGCCCTTGAATGTGTCCAGAGGCAAACACTATTCCAGACCCAGCTGCAGGAAGGAGATAATTCTTCCCAGGGAGAGCTTATTAGTATGAAAGCTCTTAAGACTTATATTAAATCAAGTATGGCTTCCATGGCTGATGGGACCTTAGCGGAAGACGTCTTCCCAGCTCTTAGCATTGTAGGAAATACAATGGTGGGATGCTCCTGGCTCAAAAAACTAGGGCTGCAACAGTAAAGCCACCAAAGTCAGTGACCATGAAGATAGGAAAAGAGTACTTATGATAGAAGACCTTGAAGGTCTTACCAAACCCATGGAACATCTGTCAGGAGTCTAAGTAGATTAGCATGCCACATCTGTCTTGTAAGTCCAGAGCAATATGGAGCACTATATCTGGTGAGGAGAGGAAGATGGTTCAAGTATGGAAAGGCATAGATCAAGGTGTACTGATCCCAAGTGAGTCACCAGAGAATCCACTGTTTCAGCAGGAAGATCCCTGCACCTGGAGACAAACCTGTCCAATTAGTTGGAGAACCTGGAGGCGTAAAGGTCCACAATTTGTGTTTCCCACCTGGAACACAGTTTGTAGGACACTTACCACCTGCTCCCCCATGTCCAACCACTAAGTGGCTACACTGGGACAAAAGAGTGACAATGTGAAATTTAGACCAGGACAGCATCTAAACTACTAGTTACTTCCCTGTGGTTAATGGATGCCGTGGGCATGGTGTTGCGAGCATGCATGAGCTCCCCCTTGCAGGTTAATTAGGCCTCTGGCAGAGCACGAGCAAAAAGTGGCCAGAGTGGTGTGAGCATGAGTAGAAGGAACATCGTTGTCACTCCCAAAAAATTCTAAGTAAATGGAAAATATAAACTGCTCACAAGTAAAAAACACTTCAAGTTATTAGAAACAGTGCTAACAACAAAGGAGGAAAAAACTCAGTCTCTAGCATATATGCACATATGAAATTCGCATTACATAATGAATACCCATTAGGGAAAAAAGGAACTGTGCATGTGCATGTGCCAGGGCCCTGATCCCAACATTGAACAAAGACTCTTTAGACAACACTGAGCTTACTAAAAAGGCAAAGACAAAATAACTGAAGCACAGAGTTGTCACCATACGGAATGCAGGACCATCACAGGAGAATACCAGTATGAGAAAAACCTGCATCTGGTTTCCTCTACTTGACAGAGCAGGAAAGAGGTGTCACAGATTGCTTTATGGATAAGAGAAAAGACAGGGATAGAAAGAGCACTACCATGACTCTGATCCAGAGTAACACTCTGCAGAATTCCCAGAACATCTGTCTGGCTTGTACTACAGGCTTGAGAAACTGAACACAGATCCAGTACATACAAGTATACCATTAAATATGATGGCCTTAGTCGCAACATACAAAGAATCCACAGACAATACTGGCCTGTCCTTTAATATGAAGGTCCAGTAATAGCTGAAACACAAATTGATACACATACTCACAACATGTTCCAGCCCCAGTCCCAACATCTCTCCAGACAACTCCAGACAATTACTGTTTCCTGTGATAGCTGGAATACAAGCAGTTGACACCAATGGAATTGCAGGACCATTGCTGAGAGAACATTGGTATGTAAATGGGGAAAACCTACTTTCAGCGGGCTGGAGAAACTTACAGGATTTTATATACAGTATCTTCTTAGCTGCCTGGAGAAACCATGCAGGATTTCAATTTTAACAGAACTGTTGGCTGACTTGATAGACCTCCAGGATGTATCACATATATCCGGCATGACTCTACCAGTAGTTGCTGATAGCAGCAACTTCTTCTGAGTGGAAGAAAACACAACCACTCTCCTGAGAACACAAGCAAATAACTAAGGCATATTGGTTGTGGACGAGGTTGCCCTGTTGTCCAAGCATGACTTTTTGTCTCCAATAAAGGTTGAATAACTAGACAGTCTTAAAAATTTTAGAATTCCTGTGTCCCTCAATGGAGAGTTAAGAAATTTATCCAAAGAAAGAAAACCACCAGCACTTATAATAGGATGTAAAAAAAATGGGGCTGGATTTTTACCTTTCCATGTGTATTTGCTTGAGTTTTTATGTGTAAAAAAAGACCATATAACTAAAAAATGTTGCGCTCCCAATCTCTATCAAACTTATAAATTAGTGACTTCAAATTATATATCCATAAAAAACAAACAATATACCATACATAAATAAATGAATATCAAGTTAAATGTGATGTGAATCAAATAAAATAAAAAAACAGACTCATTACTCAAATATTAGTCCATATAAAGGGATTCACATCAGCACATTGCACATTTGTGAACTAGGAACATTTAAAACAATGGTTAAGGCAAAACTTTGAAATACGCAAATATCGCCTAAATATAAGAGGTGTGCATTCTTAATGGAATCTTGAGGTGTTTTGTGCATTTCTTCTAGCACTATGCAGTTATCCAGTTTTAATCTTTGCCACTGTGCAGGAGCTCAGGAGCTTCTGGTTATAAAGACCAGTCTCTGCTGCTCTCTCCCCTTCTGCAAGATGGCAGGTCTTGTATCTATACCCTCTTACATAGCTTTCTGCAGGCAGCCTGTAGTGGGAGAAGCTGCTTGGTCTCCCCCACAGCCTTGAAATCTGTACAGATTATTTGAAGCACAACGATGATGTCACCACTGCTTTATTAAACTGATATTTGGGATTGCAAAGGCATTTGGTATACACAAAGTGTATTTATATCACATGTGTAATGAAATACATATTAAAAAAAAAAGTTTGTGCCCAGAGTTCAGCTTTAACCTGTGTACATGCCTTGGTGTGGGTTAAAATGCTTGTTTTTAAATGGGCCCTAAAGGAGCAATTTGTGCTACGAAATGACCGCTAGTAATTGTACGTCTCAAAGAATGTGTGCTACATTCACAATGTTCTCTCATCATATTTAAATGTATATTTGTGAATGGTATATATTTTTATTTACTACAAACCACCCCACTGAAAGACAGAAGGCCTTTTATCTAGATTCCCCGATAAACCAATAATAACTCTTTCTCCTCTCCTCCAAGTGTCAGTTTCATTGCTCACAACACTAAAGATTTTTATAAGCCCACGTCTCAACAATTGTTTACGTTATTTATTTTCATTAGTCCTCTTGGATTTTATAGTGGTGTTAAAGATTTCATGCTACTCTCTGAACATTTACCATGTAAGGGGTCATGTTCTAAATCACATTAGAAATCACAAGGCTAGATTAAACACTCTCTGCTCACAGTCTGCGGCGGAGCTCTGAAAGCTGTAATTGACTACAGCGCCTCAGGTTATTGTCTGATAGCTAAATTTAAAAACATTACTAAAAGCCTCAGTGAGATTGTGAAAAAAAATTGTGGCAGCGTGAAAAGCATTAGTTATAGTCAAAGTTTTGTTAAAAAGGGCTGCTCTGTTTTAGACTTGATAAAATGCGCTTACATAATAGCATTTTGTTAACCATTAAAGTTTTAAAGGAAGTGCAGGAAAAAAGGAAATACTTCAAGGTCTTGTTATCAAAGTAACCCTTTTAAACATTAATGCAAATAAAGAACCCCCATGCACACAAAATTAGCCAGCAGAGGATATACATTGCACATGCGCAGCTCAGTTAACATACTTAGCATGTTAACTAAAGTAGAACTGTGCCACAGAACTTTTAAAGCGATTTCACCTTTAAACAAACTGTACAGCTGCTATCCTAATTGATACGGTGATCAAACAAATAACAGAGAGAGAGAGAGAGAGAGAGAGAGAGAGAGTGCCAGTGCTGTAAACATAAAATTAGAAAAAAAAAAAATATATATATATATATATATATATATATATATATATATATATATATATATATACACACACACAATTTGAAAAACTACATATATGAAGTCTCTTCAAAAAGTGTCCAGTGCTTTAAGCACAAAATTATCTTCAATAAAGTGTCCAGTGGATGGATGGATGGAGGATGGATGGAAGATGGATAGTCAGTGGTCAAATCTCCATAGAGGGATTCACTGAGTCTGGGTTTCCTAATGACATTTCCATATGCGCTTGTGCTGGTATGTTCATGCACCAGCAACACAATCTGGTAAGTTATTTTAGACATATTTGGTGGTGGAGTCTACATGTGGAGGTGCAAGAGAGCAGATGGTGGATATCAAACACAGAAAAGACACCAAGGTTTTACGCACTGGACACGTTATTGAAGAGAATTGTTTGTTTACAGCACTGGACACATTTTTAAGAGACTTTGCACTTTATAGATCGTTTTTCAAATGTCACGTTATATACTGTATATGCCAAAGTTTTACACACTGGACACTTTATTGAAGATAATTGTTTGTTTACAGCACTGGACACTTTTTTGAAGAGACTTTGCAATATATATATATATATATATATATATAATTTTAATATTTATTTATTTAGTGTTGGTTTAGCTAGCTAGCACTGTCAGAAAGATTTTTTTTTTTCCCCCCACTTAGCATGCATTGGTGCCAGGTTGAATAACTCCTGTACACATGCATGTGAGTTACGTTTCTTCAGCCTGGTCAATCAAGATGACTAGGTGAAAGTGTTGACACCAGCGAAAGGTGGATTTTGTGGACATTGTATGGCTTGAGGAAAGGGAACTATTTGCGGTTTTAGTTCAGCTTTAAATAATGCACTACATGCCATACTAAAAGTTGAATATAGTAGCATAATCTTGTTTGCACTAAATATTTATAGGATTATAGTTCCATGGTTCTAGATGCCTTGTAAAACCAGCTGTGATGTTTGGCGTGGGGCATAGAGCATGGGGCACGGAGCATGCCCCCCCCCCCCCAAATTGTGTGCTGTCACCCAGCATTGCAGTTAGCCAGAAGATGGCTTATTAATAGCGAGCGCCTGGCTCCGTCCCCCGTCAAGCAGAAACAAGAGACATACAGGGGGAGGTGAGGCTATCTCTTTACAAACTCTGTAGTTGGGTGGCCATGCGCCAAGAGGGGAGGCACACTGTTCAACATCACTGCTAGTGTTACAGAGCATATGGGAAGGTGGGACAAGTAATACATGTACTTTTTCCCATTAAGAACTGAATAATGTAGAAAATGTAAGTTTGTTCACTGTATTGCCATTTATCAGTCTATTATACAGTATTTATTAAAAGGTACTGTATACAAAACAAAAGCTTTATATGTCCTTAACTATGATGTGAAAATCATTAAGGAAGGAGAAATAGCCATGCAGTCACTAAGTTAACAAATGCACGCTGACCCTGCTAAATGTAGTCTAACATCTAAGCTACCTGACTTCAGGTCATGAAAAGGTTAAACCCAAACTTCAGGTAAAACTTCTTAACATTTTTCAGAAAGTAGAGAAAGTTAGAACCTATATTAGAGTAAAGATGAGGAGAAATATATGATAGAAACAAAAAGTAGTAAAAAATAAACTTAACCCCTACCTCCAGCCAAAACTTTTTAAGTACAGCTCTCAAATGCCTGTAACCCAGAGTGGTCACACATCTGGTCTGCTCTACCAGCGACAGTCAGTCAATGCCTCTGTCTCTTACATCTCCAGTTCCTGGACCAGAGTCTTGCTGAAAGAAGCATAGAATCACTGGTATGTCAGACTTAATGTGGTACCAGTCCATATTTCAGCTAAGTATTTGGGAGATTTTTCACTTTACATGAAAGTAGGCAGAGGGGGGCAATAGGACTTGACAGTCATTTTATGACAGGAATACATGCCAGGCACCTACAAATGCTTGCATTTTTTTTTGTATTGTAGTGTTGTGCATGCTGTCTTGTATTTGTACCTTAATTTAAAAAGCTGATAAAAAAAGGCATCAGCTCTGATCATTTTATAGTTTTACCTGCAGTATCCTTCATGATCTTGTCACCACATTCTTATCCTGGGCTGTTCTGATCAGAAAAGTTCAGACACTTCCTGGTAGTGTCCAGGATACTAAAATCTGGCCCCAGACACACATCCCTGTTGGTTTATCGATATGATGGGCTACAGCACAGTTTAATAAAAATGTGTAGTAGGCAGAAATGATTGGCCAAGTTTCAGTACTACCAGAAATTATTCCTGCTTTAAAGTGGTTGTTAAGGTTCAAGTTTTTTACCTTCATGCACTCCATGCATGAAGGTAAAAAATCCTTCTGTCTGCAGCAGTCTTCTCTCCTAATAATTACCTGAACCCCCTCTCGATCCAGAGATGTGCACAAGAGCAGCAGCTCTCTGAGGACAATTTCTCCTCATTGGCTGAGACAGCAGCAGGAGCCATTAGTTCCCACTGCTGTCAATCACAGCCAGTGAGCCAATGAGGAGAGAGCAGGGGGTGGGGCCAAGCATGTGACTGGACACACAGAGCAGCAGTTCGGGAGCGAGCCCTGCTTGGGTGCCCCCATAGTAAGTTGTTTACTATGGTGGCACTCGGCAGGAGTTAGGGACCAGGAGCACAGACGGGGAACTCGAGAAGAGGAGGATCAAGGCTGTTCTGTGCAAAACCTCTGCACAGAGGAGGAAAGTATGACATGTTAGTTATTTTTTTTTTTTTTAAATCTGCCGTTAATATCACTTTAAGGCTCATGCTGGGAATCAGCTGTAGCAGCAACATTTTGGAAGCTGCTGCTGAAGACTATGTGCAGGCAACTTTACGTATCTAAACTGTATGCCTGACATTTGTTTAGTTCTAATAGAGATGCACTGAGTCTGCTTTAAAGATCACTTACATTACAATCAGAACTCCGAAGAGACTGGCTGCCTAGCGAGTAATTTTGACTGCAAGTTACTAATGTATGAATATTTGAAGCATATACTGAATAAGTGCTGTGCATGAATTAGATAAATGTCAATCCAAACAGGCAGTGCAGTCAATACACAATGTAATATCAGTTGTCAGTTAAGAGACGCAATAGTAAAATAAAGGGAACAATTCTGGAAGATATGGATCTTGGAAACTTTAGTGTCTGTGTTAGCTCAAGTACAGAACTGGCAACTCTCATGAACCTTTCTTTGGGAACATGCCAAATCACTCTCATTCTGGTGTATTTCCCCTAGTAGTGCTGTTCATAGGATGCACCTGTACTTTTTGCTGGCATAATTTGGAATTTACAGCAAAGACATGATGCAGAAATTACAGGACAGATTAATGTTCATCAATCCAGTAACAGAAGTGATGTTTTGTTTTAACACTGTGCAGTTATCTACAGAATTGCACACTGGGAGTTAAAGAAGCTAAAGGATCCACTCAAAATTAAGTTTCAGTTATGGGTAGACGCATTATTACTGGTTTCTTGGACTACTGCAAAAGAATATTCCTAATGAAGTTCCTAGTTCCGCATCTACTTTATTCTCTGCCTTAAAAAGCTATTCAGTTATCTCTTTAACCCAGGTCTAAATTTTCAAATTATTGTAACCATTGGGTCAGCTTAAAAACTAGGGAACCAGCATTTTCAGAAGAACTGCAATGACAGTCCACATACATCTTTCCTGAAGGGTTTCAATACCATGAGAATTCCCAGCAAATTCAACATTCATGTATACAAATGTTAAGGAAAAAATGGCTATTTACCAGTAAGCTTTGGAAGAATAAAATATTGTTACATAACATGTTGGACCTGTAGCAGGAAATGAAGCCCATTGCTGACAGTGTTCTATTTGTGTGAGTTCCAGACAATATAGAAGCAATTACAGTCAGTGCAGATCAATCCAACAGTAACTGCTCCCCCACCCAATTCTTTTGTTCCAGAAAGTCTTCTACTTTTGTGAGAGGGATTTTGCAAAATTTTGCTTCTCATCTGCTGGATTTGTGAAACCATTTAGCAAATTTTAGAATTTAAGGGTTTAGAACTGAATCTTATGAAGCAGTGTTCACTTACATTTACTCGTGCACTTGGTTTGCATTTGTGTAAACTCATATACTACTCTGCTTAGTTTTTGTTTTCCCTCATTCAAGTCTGTGTGATTGCAAGTCAGACGGATCGCAAGAAACATTTCAAACACTCTCCAATATCCCAAACTGATCCAAACTGCTAGACACTTTTTACCCAGAAGGCTCATTCATTCCAGACATGTTATGCATTTTGCTGCATTTTTCACTGTAGGCAAAAATGTACAGACACAAGCAGGGGTGGACTGACAACTCATGGGTCCCCTATGTCCTTGCCCAAACTCAAAAAAGCCTATGAAAAAGGTACCAGGGGCATCTCATGGGGCCCCCTACTGACCCCAGGCCCTCGGGCAGTGCCAGAGTTTCCAAATGGTCAGTCCGCCCCTGGACACAAGAAAAGCCATTCATTCCAGATGATTGCATTTGCAGTTTGTTAGAAAAAGTCTTGCATGCTGTATCTCAGATACATTGGCCTTCAGTTTGAAATTCAAGTCAATTCAAATGATCTTTTATATGCCTAATATCTAAAACTCACTCAGACCTATGTCAATGCACACATTCCTTAAAAGCCTTGAAAAACTGCATACTACCCTGATCCCAAATTCTGGAGCGATTTAAATTAACATTTTTAATATACTGTATGGGTCTCTAAAACTTCTCATAAAGATGGTGTTTTTTAATATATATAATTACTGCAGAGGCAAACGGGCTTCTACAGTGAATGAGCGTACCTCTACACTTTCCAGGGTATCTCTGCTACCATCGATATGTTGAGGGAAAATACACTATATTGCCAAAAGTATTGGGACAGCCCTCCAAATCATTGGATTTAGGTGTTTCAATCACCTCCATGGCCACAGGTGTATAAAATCAAGCACCTAGGCATGCAAACTGCTTCTACAAACATTTGTGAAAGAATGGGTCGCTCTCAGGAGCTCAGTGAATTCAAGCGTGGTACTGTGGAAGCAACTGGGAACAGCAGCAACTGAGCCATGAAGTGGTAGGCCATGTAAGTGACAGAGTGGAGTCAGTGCATGCTGAAGTGCACAGAAGTCACCAACTGCTTGCAGAGTAAATAGCTAAAGACCTCCAAACTTTGTGTGGCCTTCAGATTAGAACAGTGCATAGAGAGCTTCATGGAATGGATTTCCATGGCCAAGCAGCTGCATCCAAGCCTTATATCACCAAGTGCAATGCAAAACGTCGGATGCAGTGGTGTAAAGCATGCCGCCACTGCACTCTAGAGCAGTAGAGACATGTTGTCTGGAGTTATGAAATACGGTTCTCTGTCTGGAAATCTGATGAATGTGTCCAGGTTTGGCGGTTGCCAGGAGAATGGTAATTGACTGACTGCATTGTGCCAGGTGTAACATTTGGCTGGGGGGAAATTATGGTGTGGGGTTGTTTTTCAGGGGTTGGGCTTGGCCCCTTAGTTTCAGTGAAGGGAACTCTCAAAGTGTCAACATACCAAGACATTTCGGACAATTTCATGCTCCCAACTTTGTGGGAGCAGTTTGGGGATGGCCCCTTCCTGTTCCAACATGACTGCGCACCAGTGCAAAGGAAAGTCCATAAAGACATGAGTGAGTTTGGGGTGGAGGAACTTGACTGGCCTGCACAAAGTCCTGACCTCAGCACAATAGAACACCTTTGGGATGAATTAGAGCAGAGATTATGAGCCAGGCCTTCTCGTCCGACATCAGTGCCTGTCCTCACAAATGCGCTTCTGGAAGAATGGTCAAACATTCCCATAGACACACTCCTATACTTTGTGGACAGCCTTCCCAGAAGAGTTGAAGCTGTTATAGCTGCAAAGGGTTGGCCAACTCGATATCAAATTCTATGGACTAAGACTGGGATGCCATTAAAGTTCATGGGTGTGTGCAAAGACAGGTGTCCCAATACTTTTGGAAATATAGTGTGTATTGGCTAGGAAAATCCATGACGACCAATAGACTAAAATCAACTGCTTTTGCAGACTACTTGATCTTAAATTACTTAACATCTTGGTTTTCACATAATCCTTTTGAGAGCAGAACAGGCAATGGATCAGATGCAGATATGCAAAACACAAGTTACAACATTCATTTTCAATGCAGTCTTTTCTATATCAATATGAACATGTCTACAAGACCAGAGATTCAATCAAAACAAATGCTGAAAGTCAAAACTACCAATCAGAGGATTAATCCAAAATAATCAGAGTGAAGCTGATTGAAGTGCTGTTCTCATAATCATATGATTAAAGTGTAATTATTCTACAACAGAGATCTTTTTGCTTGGTTACATCAATACTACGTGTAAAGCAAGGGACTTGTTTTTCAAAACTACAATATTATGCAGTGTGATTAAACACAAACCAAGAGTGGAACACGTGACAATAGGCATCCAAAATATGTTAGGATCCAATTATACAATGTTCTGCAGTTAGAATTTTAAGTCTTAAAATACCAAGTGAAGTTTTTTTTAACAGACGGGACAAAAATTTACCCACCAAAGGAACCGTTCTTGTTGCATATAGAAACAAATCATATTTTGCAATTTATTTGTTTCTTGTAGTTACCAGAACCTTCCATATGTTTCCAGTACAGGATGCACAAACAGTTTATGTAGGAGGATAATGTGAAAAAAGATTCACAAAAAAAGTGGTTACATTATGGACAGAATGCAATACTAGAGGTAGTTCCAAAAATTATGCTTTATTACACAATACACATGTGGACAATTAAGGTAAATACCTTGCTTTACCATCACCTCAGTATGAGATAATAGAAAAACAGACCTAAAAAAATCACATAAAAACAACATCAAGACCGGTGTATGTAATAATGTGCTGCAGACATAGTGACAAAATCTTGTCTAATACATTTGCAGCACCAGCACATTGGTTACACCACCATGCAGGGAGTGTATCAAACAATTGTACCATATAGGCATAACATGCTTAGCAATAATGGCTGATAGAAAGCACCAAGTGACAATGATGTTATTACCCATAAACCTAACCAGGCAATGTGGGTGAAAAATTGTAAAAACATATATAGGGATGCGGATGCCTCTATATTAACCAGATGAGGTATTGCAAAATATTATGATTTACGGCAAGAGTAGGTGGTGAAATATAGAGTCACAGTAGATATGTCCATATTGTATGGATACAGAGTCAGTAATGAAAGAATCACCATTTATTTCCTCAATATAATAGGAGGTGGCAGGGCCCTGCTCCAAGGGGTTTCTTCACCGTGGCATGCGGGCTATTAACCACCTTAGTATCGATGTGATAATATAGATTGCTGGGTCCTCCGTGTCTTGTAATAAATGTAGGGTGCCTTGCACCTATATAGTGAAACATACTGTCCCCATCCTGTAACAAATAGGTAACATATGGACAGTCAATCAATATATATTCCTTGTAATAAACGTATTAAATGGCCTGGTTAGGTTTATGGGTAATAACATCATTGTCACTTGGTGCTTGCTATCAGCCATTATTGCTAAGTATGTTATGCCTATATGGTACAATTGTTTGATACACTCCCTGCATGGTGGTGTAACCAATATGTTGGTGCTGCAAATGTATTAGACAGGATTTTGTCACTATGTCTGCAGCACATTATTACATAGACCGGTCTTGATGTTGTTTTTATGTGATTTTAGTTCTGTTTTTGTATTATCTCATACTGAGGTGATGGTGAATCAAGGTATTTACCTTAATTGTCCACATGTGTATTGTGTAATAAAGCAGAATTTTTGAAATTCCTCTAGTATCTCATTCTGTCCATAATGTAACCACTTTTTTGTGAATCTCTTTTCGTGTTCTTTTTGTATGCCTTTTTTTGGTTACTGGGCAGAAACTATACGTCTGGTGATATATTATATTTATGAGTCCCTGATCCTTTTCTTATTTACTAGTTTATGCAGGAGGCCTACTGTTGCAATATTAAAACTCAACTAGAGGCAGATAAAAACACTTCCTAATGCAGCAATGCTCGTGTAGTGCAGTGCACAGACAAGAACATACCAACATGAAGATAAAAGAGTGAGCAGTGGGATGACTTCTGCTTCCCTTTATTGTCCAATGACATTCTGGTGGCAGAGATGGTGACCTAGCTGTATTGCACAAGGGAAGAGTCAGGTCACCAACATTGTAATGCTGTTTGACATGGCTTTGTATATGCACAGGAACAACCTATTTGCAATTTTAACAACTCCCATTTATGTATTTTCATTGTGTTTTAACCAATGTCAACTACATGACATGCTTATTGACATCAATGCGTCCTGAACTTATTTTAATACCTAACTTGAGGAAGGATTTTAATTTAGAACTCCAGTTTATATTTTTCCAGGATGAAAAGGGGAACTTCTTGTTACTAATGCAATATTAAAAAGCAATATTAAACAAAAAAAAATCCAATTACGGAAGAATTTGGAGATTCTCTCTTTACACTTGTTTGATCCTTACAAGTGCCAAATCTAGCGACCCAGACCTGATAGCCCTGCCTCAAACTCCCGAGAGAAGTTATAAAACATACATTACAACAGAATATTGGACTTCTTACCCAACATTTGAGTCTTAAAAATTCCAAATCCAATGATCAAGACCTGATCCCTGTTGAAGATGTTTAAACAGCCAAAAAACACCTCACAGTTGGGGCCTATCCATTGTTAAATAGATACTTTTCTGGTTCTTTTAAGTGGCATGAAAAGTTTTTTTCAGCCAATAAAGTTGTCTTTCTTCAGCGTAAGTAATACAAATAAAGAGTAAGACAAAATTTAGTCTATGTTATATATACAGAGTGCGTCACATGCTTTGCACAGCCACAAAAAAATTAGCAAGATGGCAAATCCTTGGCCACAATAAAACACAGTGGATTTGATTTACTAAAACTGGAGAGTGCAAATTCTGGTGCAGCTCTGCATAGAAACCAATGCGCTTCCAGGTTTTTTACATCGTTACATAGTTAGTCCATCCAGTTCAACCATAAAAAAAAAAAAGTTATAATCCTATACCCACAGTTGATCCAGAGGATGGCAAAAAAAAACCCAGCAAAGCATGATCCAATTTACTGCTGCTGGGAAAACAATTCCTTCCTGATCCCCCGAGAGGCAATCAGATATTCCCTGGATCAACCTTACCTATAAAAATGTTAGTATCCAGTTATATTCTGTGTATCTAAGAAAGAATACAGGCCTTTTTGAAGCAACCCACTGAGCTGGCCAGATCAAAGCTTAATTGAACAAGCTAAAGTTAAAAGCCGATAGGCTACCATACACAGCTACACTAGATTTTGCACTCTCCAGTTTTAGTAAATCAACCCCAATGTATAATTACTAGGCACCTAGTATAAACACATAGTGTATTATCCAGTGGGGAATATTATATCACCTAGTGTTGGTTCATTATATCATCCAACATTAAATCATCACTTGCCAGTAACGTATTATATCATGGGGTCATCCCCAACGCTGAATTAACAAGAGAAAAAACAGAAGGCGCCACCATCTAAGTGTATCAGTTTAATCAACCATCACATAAAACAAAGGGTTAGAAACACTCACAAAAGAAGATGAATAGCAGACACATCAACAGTTGGCACATCAATAGATCACAGGTCACTTGCGAGGCCTGATGGAGAGGACTGCCAGGAGGCTGCTGGACCAGCACGTGTGGGTGGTTGTGTAGGATAGTTGAGGAGAGGTGCAGAGCCTGATGAAGCCAGATGGAATCCATAGGGCTGGCGCCATAGCCATGCTGGAACGCAAGCCTATGCTGGAATTAGAAATGACATCAGATATCAATGGAAAATGGGTGGTAACATGTTTTGGAGCTATAGATTTCTCCTTTGTCAAACCACAGAGGGAAACATAGTTCCCTCTATGGTTTGACCATAGTTCCCTCTATGGTTTGACAAAGGAGCAGTCTATAGCTCCAAAACATTTTACCACCCATTTTCCATTGACGTCATGACGTCCAACGTAATTTCTGGTTCCGGCATAGGTTCCAGCGTGGTTATGGCGCCAGCCCTGTGGATTCCATTGAGATTCACCAGGCTCTGCACCTCTACTCAGCTGTATCCTGCACAGCCACACACAAGTGTCAGTCCACCAGCCTCCTGGCGTTCCTCTACATCAGGCCTCGGAAGTGACCTGTGAACTATTGATGTGCCATTCATTTTCTTTTGTGAGTGTTTTTAACCTTTTGCTTTATCCGTCAGTTGATTAAACGGATACACTTAGATGGTGGCACCTTCTTAGATGGTGGCACCTTCTGTTCTTTCTCTTGTTCATTTAGTGCACAGAGACCATCCAATACACTGTGGGAAGTGCTGCACCCTCTGAATTAAGTGACTATTATTCTCTGGAATTCTTTTTGGGAGTCTGGTGGCTTTTTCCTCTGTTTGTGCCATTGACCTTTTTTCCTTTTCATCCGCTACACCTTAATTTAACCAGAAGTAGCACATTATAACACATGGAAGGGTTATATAACCAAGAATAGGCATATTAAATTCTCCTTTGGTGTACCTACAGTGCCTCAATCCACAGCAGCATGGAGTACTTGCCCCCCTGTTTAAAGCAAAACTGGTGGTCCAGAAGAACACACAGGCATGTATCCGTCATGCTCATATTAATAAATATTCTACCACCTATCCTATCTGGGATTTCCTGGTTTACTTGCAGTGTAGGTTCAGACATAGGGACATGGTTGTGGATTTATTCTATAAGTACTGTTTTCTAAATTTCATATATTGTATGTTTTTCCCCACAAAGTAATATTCTGACACATTGCAATAAAGACCAAACCCATATTACGGGTGGGCCTTTCTTCTAAAAAAAAAGGACACTTCCACTGATGTCATAGCTCCTTTTAGAGACACCCATGTTCCTCAGACTACTTCACGTTCTTGATTAAATGTAAACATTTTATTCATTTATTCTCAATCATACTAACAGATTTATCAAGGAAATTTTTCTGTGAATTTGTTGCAGTGTTAAAAAAGAAGGGCTCCAGAATATTCTGATCAATTTTGTAACAATTCTTTTCAACTGTGGATAATATCTGTGTACCATTATGACTGGAGGGACAACATGGGAGCTTTTCAGTCACTGTTAAATGTTCTATAAAAAGAGGGATCTTCTCTTTTACATTTTGTTGCATAGACTGGAGTTGAGTAGAGGAATGGTATCTCTATATTTGAATGTTTCTTCTGGATGCCTCCAAAATATTGGTAAAGGGAAATCCGTATTAAAATATTATAGTCCAGTTTGTATGACATTCATATCATTATACAAACTGGTATAAAGTTACATGAAAAGGTTTTTGTTGGTCTCCTTCTGAGGGCCTTTTCATGCCATTGAAGAATATGCAAGCCTCCAGTGAATTGCACAGACATTCTGAAAACCAACTCTGATTAGCAGATGACCACTTTGGCTCCTTTTATCTACACTGGTTTTGCTTTTCTGTCTGTTCCAGTTATTATGCAAGGTTTTCCTTTTGACTTGTTTTAGCAATGGCTTTAAGGTTTTCCTTTTGACTTGTTTTAGCAATGGCTTTAAAGAAAAATGAATATGAATCAGAAGTAAAGGAAGGCTTTGAAGAACTGCAAGGAAAGCTTTTGTTTTTTTTATTGAAAAACGACATTAAAATGAGAACACCAGCCTAATAGCCAAATACAGTTATACCACGCATATAGGTAGTTTTTTACCTGCCAAAATATTTTTTCCTTTCTCTTCGACCTGCCTTTTAATTCCCTCTCCCAGAACACATTGTATCCATGATGATGGTGCCACAATTCACGTTCAAGCATCAGCATTTTCTAAACCTGACCTTAGTAGCTCATTGGACTAATAATTATCATGGCCGCACTGGTGAAGCCCTCCCAGTGTTCCCCTCTCATGTAAGCTGCATAAATGGCTCCCTTTTAACCCTAAGTACCCCCACTTATGTTAAATTACTGCCATGTGTCATGCAACTTGAATAGTTCCCAGTGCAGAATAATAGAAGACATAGTGGGTTTATTTACTAAAGCTGTAGAGTGCAAAATCAGGTTCACTTCTGCATAGAAACCAATCAGCTTCTAACCTATGCTTGTTCAATTAAGCTTTGGTAATAAAACCTGGAAGCTAGTTAGTTTCTATTCAGAAGTGAGTCTAACTTTGCACTCGCCAAGCTTTTAGTAAATCAACCACACTGTATTCCAGTTAATTGTATTGCAGTATTTAAAATAATTTAGTTATTCCTCGATAAATTAATAGGTGGACTAAAGGTTGGATTTTTACATTTGCCTGGAGATTCATTGTAATATTACTTTGAGAGTACCAGTCTAGAAACTGATTTACTAAAGGAACTGAGCATGTTCACTTTGCAAAGTGAACTTTTGTCGCAATTTACTTTGCAAAGTGACCCTGCTCAATGCCTTTAGTAAATTGGGGTCATGGCGTCTATTATCAAGCAGATATTAAAACCCTTCATGACAGAGTAAAACAAATGCTAATGCCTGTAAACAGTTTTGCAATTTTGGCATGTATTAGTAAAACTGTGCATATTATTGCAACTACTGTGTATCCAAATGAATTAAACCTTGTTTTTCAGGACAAATTGGCTCTTGATTTTTTTTATCAAAGGAAAACTAACACAATAAAAATAAACATAATTTTTAAAATGTAGCTGTATATTTCTTGCAGTTACCATAACCTACCACTAAAGAGTCACTCAGAATATATTTTTTTGCTCATGATGATTGCAGCAATACCACATATGTGTGTATGTTATTTGTACCTGTTGTAGGGCACTGAAACAATAGTGCGCTTTTTGCTTTTTTTATCCTGCCCACAAACACTCTGATATGGTTACTAAATTTATAAAATGTTCTTTTTTTAATTCTACCTAAATTACACTGACCCTGACCTTTGACTAACCATGACCTTTGACCCACCATGACCTTTGACCCTAACTCTAACTGTCCTTCAGCTTGTAAGGGGACAGGAGTATGGACTGCAGGAGTAGAACATGCCAGTCAGTGGAAGGAATAGTGCCTCATCGTTGATGTCAGTGGGATGAATGATGCCTCAGCGTTGGTGTCAGTGGGAGAAATTGTGTCCTATTGTTGATGTCAGTGAGAGGAATATTGCCCCATAGTTGGTTTCAGTGGGAGTAAAAGTGCCCCATCCTTGGTGTCAGTGGAAGAAATAGTGTCTCCTCATTGATGTCAGTGGGAGGATTAATGCCTCATTACAGTAGGAGAAAAATTGCCGGAAAAAGACAAACATAGGGTCGCATCTGGCCCATGGGCCACAGTTTAGAGACCACTGCCCTGGATCAAACCCTGATCTAGCCATTATATTTATTTTTACACACACTGCACTTTGTTTACATAGTCTCCTCTAGTGAGGAGAAAAAGATAATGATTAAAAAAAAACCAGTTTGGGTTGTACAGTGACTGGTCACTGTGATATCCAATCAGAGGCTATCACAGCAAGCAGATGATTGTGAAAGGGGCGTCTCAATCATGTGTAGGAGACTTAGAGCTCTCGGTGAGAGATCAGTTTCTGTGCAGAGAGCAAGCTGTGCAGCACACACTCAGCACAAACAGCTGTGCATACACGCAGTGAAGAAGACCAACTTCTGTGAGGCCGCATATATGCGTACACTCAACTGGAAAGGGTAAAACAACAGTAATTCTTTTTACAAAGTAAATAAGATACTTTACAAAGTAATCAAGATATACTGTAATTTCCTTACTTATAACCTATGGGGCATGCATATTTATAAAGCAGTGAATATGAGAATCCATCACTTTCATTTAAAAACACATGTACTAGGAAGATTCACCTGCAGGGAATGTTTGGCGACCATCACATTCACAGCTTATAAATATGCCCCTCAGATTTATATACAGCTTATGATTCCAGTAACAGGTACAGATAAACAAACTTATTTGCACTTTACTGCCATTTAGGTAAGGCATCAGATTATATATGTAAGATCAAACCGTGCAAGTCCCTAATCAACTAATGTCACGAAGCTGCAAGTATATAAGAGGATATCATCTCTTAAAAAGCTAATTTAAATGGATACTTCGCTAGGTAAAGCCTTAAACCTTTACTAGCACTATAAAGACCGTCACACCTCTGAAAAGCAATCAAGAAATGAGAATGAATAAAATATAATTATTAAATATGTGCATGCATATGCCCTTTGAAGATCTCACCCCTCTGAAGGGCGATCAAAGTTTAAAAAAGAAAAATGAATGAAGTGAGCACAATAATCATACATATGTATGAAAAACCGTAATATATAGTCAAATTATCCTAAAATGTCATACATTGTCTATGAGCTCTATGAAGACCCTCACACCTGTGCAGAGTGATCGAGGTTGAAGATCGGTCAAATTTTGCTGTGCAAATCGTATTCACCTCAAATTCGCATGAAGGTTAATAAAAAGTGTCAAAACAATAACAAAAAGTCCATATAGACATAAACCATAGTCCATAAATATGAAAAAGAAAGTTCCACAATTGATGGTATCATTGTAGACAATGCTGTAGGTACAAATTTGGATAGACTTACTTCAACTGGTCAGCAAAGTGCACACCACCACCAAAATATTGAATGGCGGCTTACCAGAAATGGAGACACTGATTAACCTGATACTTTCTATGCAAATCACAACTGAATAAAATATGGGATCTTCCATTAGGTAAACTGATACATTGATATTTATAGGGAACTGAAGAAATGGGACTTCCCTGAAAAGCAATACATTTTCCCAGCAGTCATTGCTGGTGATGACACAAGGTTGGCACTCAGAGCAAGGCACAGATTTCTCTCAATACCATTTAGACTATACAATGCTATGTGTTCCAGGCAGCTCAGCAAAGGTACAAATCATAGCACTAAAGTGGAGAGTGTACAGTACATGTGCAAAATACAGTCATATTACACCAAGCAACAAAATGAGCAGACACCTGGTAGCAGGAGCAAGTGAGGATATGGAGATATTTCAGGATGAGAACCCCTTTATAAAGTCAAATCCCACCTCTAAAGGAACTTAAGCTATTTGGTGTGCTGACATATTTCTACTATAGATTTTTAGTCTGATGGTTCATTAAGGAAACCCCATTTCATGGTCACAGCATGAATTTACTTAATATAGATAATCTAAGTATCTGTTTGCGTTTAGCTATGTTTGAATGGGTATTCATATACTATTATATATATTTACACATCGGTTTCTTAGCTTCCCCCTCCAATGATAACTTAGTTGCTTATGGGGTATTCCCATGCTTCCTGTTACAATCTCTATATTATAAAACGTCAAAAAGTAGTACAGTATACCCTCATAATCACAGGTATGTAGATGCAGAACATCAATATATGCTACACAGGGCTTTGTTTCTCATAATATAGGTGCAGGAACTCCCCTTTTCTGAATCACCCATGGTTCTGGGCACCTACCCACCTCTGAGCACCGTTCCTCTGTTTCACCCCCTACTCACCTCCCATTACCACCCTTTTAGCAAATACAGAACCAAGTATCAAGAAAAGCAGTAAAATAGATCCTGTGCAGCCAGCAACAATAGACCCTCCCAAGCAACAATGGACCACCTACAACAAAATACCCCCTCAGCAACAATAGACACCTGGTAGCAACAACAGATCTCCCTGCAGCAAGCATTAATAGACCCCCTCACTCAACAATAGATCCCTCCCAGCTACAGCTGACAATCCGGCAACATAAGACCTACCCCCAGCAACAATAGACCCCCACCAGCAACAATAGACCTCCAGTGACAATAGCTCCCCCAGCAGCCATCAATAGACCCTGCAGCACCCCTTGCCATTACATACAGTCGGTGCTGGAGGTGCCGGAACTGCATTCCCTTCTGAAAAAAAGCACTGATGCTATACCTTTGCAGTATTTGTCAAAAACTGAAATATCAGTTTGGAAACTGAAGAAAATGATCCTTTATTTTCTAACTCAGGAGATATAAGCAAAAACATTTTAAAAGCTTGCTCTGCAGCCAGCTAATACATCATCATGTTATCCCCAAACTGCCAGGTGTTTGAGTTCAAGATTCTCTACTAGACCCAAAAAAATGTTGATGATGGCCAGGACGGTCTCTTTCCAGAATTGCTTATTGTGTACCTTTCTCCCAGTGTTGCTTGGTGAAAGCGAAAGGGTGTTCTTTCTTGCTTACAATACAAGAATATAAGGTAATATAAGGTACAGACAGAACTATAGAATAGCAAGACCCAGATAGAATCACACTGATAAACCCATCAAGACTCACCCTGTATCCTACAGGGGGAAACCTGGTAATTAACTGCCAAGAGATGATGGATTTTCTGACACTGCTGTCACCACTGAGGTATAAATCATTCTTTATGGTCTCCAGTAGTGCAATCCCACAGAAGGTGATCATTACTCCAATTCAACATTCAGTTTTAGCATATTAGGAGCTTCTTGGTATTCAGTAGAAATTGTTGCTTTATGCTTAAAAAAAAATTAGCATCTTTAGGGCATTTAAATGAATAGGTCCTGCGATTTACACCAGTAACAGTGGTGACAAAACTTAGAGTGAACTGTCTGTGCACCAACAACAATGGCAGTGGGGTTCTAACCCAGCATTAAAAATCACAACAGGTTTGCTTCCTTACCCGTGTACATTTTAGTAATTAAAAAGAAGACTCAAGCGAGATACACTACACTAAAAGCAAAATGTGCAACAATTCCATAGAGTACCCAATAATCTTTCAGGCAGTTCATATCATACATAAACATTCACTCTCTTGGACAAAGAGTTTGCAGTAATTATTATGGAATTCTATGCATACAAACAATAATTGCTGGATTGATAAAAAAGCATAGATGTCAACTATACTCGCTAACAATGTCCTTGAAGCCGATGTACAGAATAGTAGATTCATTGCAAAAATAAGTTTGCTGAATATAACATGCTAATGATGAAGGCAATCCTAGAAGCTTATGGTACAGGAGAAAAGGCTCAACATTATAAAAAATTTATGAAACAAAACTAAGTAAAAAAGGATGCAAGTAAATATACAGTGCTGCAAAAACCATGCACACTTCTAATATACAGGTAAGCCTCCACAGATGTAAATAGGCCATCATCTGTTCCAGACACTTGCTGTAAAGCCCAACACCAGCTAAATTGTTTATTTGTTTACACAAAGGGGAAATTTTAGAACCTATGTAATTTGTTTATTGCCACCTGTGTCCCCATTGGAGAGATTTCCCATCATTTCTGTCCAGCTTTGTGTCACAGGGACAGAAAATAATTGAAAATATCTCCAATTCTGACCCAGAGAGCAACAAAACCATGTCTTATTAGAGCAGCGAACCACAGCTAATCAAAGAATGTGAGAAAAAACTTACAATTTTGGCTTTTATTGGAGTAAGAGTTGGTGCTACCAGCGGTGTTACCAGCATGATCCATTGCCCATTTATTGAAAGCTGCACTAAGTTGACAGATACAAAATGGACTATTTACAACAATATTCACCCAAGATTAACACAATTTTACCCCAAATTCACACATTTTTATAACTTAATTAAAATGGAAAATTTGTGAATCCTGGGTGAAATTTGTGGAAATCGTGTGTAAATACATGTATAAATAGACCCTAAGTGTATGGCATGCCACACATGCATGTCATTTATCAAAGATTTATATAGTGCCGTCATCTTCTGTAGTGCTGTATTAAGAAATATATATTACCAAAAGCGGGTATTACAGGCAATACACTGCACAACATGTTCAGATGATGGGTAGATTCTGATTTATAGTTAAGCACAGCTATAATAACAAAAAGCGAAGAGAGCTTTTCTGTGCAAGCTTACAATCTTGAGGGATAATAGGTCAAACAGATAACACTTAAAGAAAATGAGTAAGTATGAGCTATATATGAGCCAACAATGTGTGTCGTGTCAGATGGAGATCATCACTGACTCAGGGCCTATGTAGAATTTAGCTCAGATTACAAACTTATAAAGAATTGAGTTTAAGGAAGCATTTGAGGATTTAAAGGGTTCAAAATTGTTGAACGGTAAGTAAAAAGGAATTCTAGAGAATGAAAAAAAGACTCATGAAAAGTCTTGGATGCAAGCATATGAGGGAACAAGTAGCATGAAGGGAAAAAATGATACATTTGAGATGGCATGTAGGAATTCATAAGGAAATGTATAGATGAGCCAGATTGTGGAAGGACTTGAATGTTAGCATTCTGAATTGTGGAATGGGATCCGTGGTGGAATAAATCAGGTTGAGTAGCATTTGAGGAGTGAGAAGGGAGGTGCAGCAAATTGTTGAGTACAGTATTGTGGCACCAGTCTACGTTTTGGTAGACCTCAGATGAAAATGTTATAGTAGTCAAGTCCGGACATATACTGATGTTTTGGTTGTTTCATGTGTAGGGAGGATGTACTAGTAGATGCTACTGTCATGAAGTACAAAGTCAGAAGGCAGAATTGTGGTCAGAAGTCCAAGCCAGGGTCAATGACATAGATGAGCAGCAGACATAGCAGGTAAGGGAAATCTGAAGAGAAGCTTCAGACATGGCTGCCTCAGTAGCAAGATTAGCAGGTTTCCAGGAACACAGAACATAGGGATCAGAGTTGAAGACAACGAGACTAGACAGACTGCAGGTTTAAATAGGCCACTGGACACCAGGATGCATAAATGTATGCGCCATGGCACTGTGCACATCCCTGCGCATGCATGCAAAAATGAGCACTTGCTGCACAAGGTTCCTGAAAGCTCCAATCTGTATGTTGCAAAGGCCAACGCTATCAATTTAAAGGATAGGCAGTACTGCCAAACTAGATGTGTAGCAACAAGGGAAAATAGCCTACTGTAGGAAAGAGAAAGAGGAGCAGGATACTTCAGTAAAAAATGCAATTTGGTCAGATACATTCTTACCTATTCCAGTAATTCTGGTAGGAGAGATCAGTGTTTCTGCATAGAAGCAAGCAACAGGTATAAGAAGCTTAAAAGGATCGGGGCAACAACTGCATGCCTTTGGTTGACCTTTTACTCTTATCTAATATATGAGGGAGCTGCACAATTACTTAATGTGTATGTATAGTCAAAACTTTTTTATTTTTCGATTGAATAGGGAAGGATTGAGGTTCCATTTGCAGGTGTGAATATTTGTGCATTTTTTTTCATATTTTCACATTTAAGGCAGCCCATTAATTTCAATGAGCTGCCCTACACACAAGAAACACACAAAAAAAGTGCCCAACCCATTTTAATAATCACTTTGCACCAAAATACACATACTGCAAGTTCGCAAGATGCATGGGGAATGCAATCCTTCTTATTCTTTGATGTCTGTATACCATTGTGATGATTTCCTTTCACTTTTTGTTCTGTAGAGACACAAATGTAAAAGAAAACTGTCAAATGTAGAGAAATTCTCTGCTTAGACAGATGTTCCCATTGGAATATTAACTTCGTCTTGTTCTGGCAACAGTACTAAAATTTTAGATTTTCCCTCATTTTGTGTCAGTGACATGGTCAAAAAGACAAGATAATTTCTCTAACAGGGATGAAAAAATGTTTTACCTTTATATACAAGATTACGAAATATTCAGATTATTTGCATAAATACAGACTTTCCCCCCCTTTAAAGAAAAAAAAAAATCTATCCTCATGTAAACTAGTCCAAAAAAACAGGAATGAATGTTCAGTCAGAATGCCTAAAAAAAACTAGAATTTAGCCTTCAGAAGAGGGTCCAAGAAAGGGGGGGAGGTCAGTTTTGGAAGTGCTCCTCACCATGATGCTGTCCCTGAGCAGCACTGGAGATTTATGTATGCTGGCATTGCACCCACCCTATGAAGGGCCTACCCTGACTTCAACACTAGAGTCAGTAAATGGCTTTTCCTCACAGTCCCTACAAATGATTCCAAATTAAACATTTATAAAACCTGGTAAAACCAAGTAACCATCCACATTCTAAAAGCCTGAGGTCTGGGTACAGGTGTTTATTGGGTGCAAATTAATGGCTAGCGTTGATGCTAATCACATGCAACTGCTCACCCCAGTGGTTACATGTGATCAATGACACTGACTGAGCCTGGACACAGATTATTTGCATCCAGAGTTACTAGCTCCAGCCACATACATGCTGGATGCTGCTAAGAGCCTAGTATGTATGAGCCTATAGCACAGAGTGACATACTGTAGCACTGAGTCTTGAGTAAGAGGGTCCAACTTATGATCTTATGATCATTTAGAAATGTCCCTAATTCTGAGACATGCATATTGCTTTGTAGTGAGTCCCTTTAATGCATCCACCAACAGGCAACTTACTTTGAGGTTTTTATGAAATAGGTCACATCATTATTTATTGGCATTGCTTAATTAAATGTTGAATTAAATTTCTAGCGCTCTTTGTTCTATAGATCGGGTGTTGTGAGTTTCATAACTGCATTTAGCAATGTAAAACATTCTTTGCCCATCTGCTAGTGTTTATTTTCAGTTTGTGGTCAACAATTAAGCTGCTATGTATAAAAGTTCTCATGACTTGCCTTTAACCTCAGACCAGTATCAGTGAATATAAACAAGTGGTTGTTAGCTCTTTTATTGTGTAACAGGGAAATTACGCTAATTGCTCTTCATACAGTTTGCTGGAATAGATTATACCCTTTGGCATTACTGTGGATCAGCTGAAAGAATATTTCAGATATCCTCTTAAAAAGAAAGTGTAGTCTTTTCAATATTTCTTAAATAAACATGTGATAAAGATCAGCCTGATGTAAATAACTGTATCAAAGAGTATTAACTTGTATCTTACAATACTGAAACACATTTTTAATTATGTCTTTCATTCGTGTGTCAATGCATTTTTAAAGCCAATCAACCAGTGTTTCCACAAAATTCAAAAGCATGACACTTGTTTAACTATATCATTTTAACACTGCACTCTGGAGGCCAATGATCCTCCAAATGCACTGAACTCAAAAATTCATAATACAGTGAGCCACAAAACTAAAAAAAAAAATCTACTAAATGTGAATTATACCATGAAAAAAAAACAACTAAAACAAATGATACCTCTTCACTTCACTACAAGATTATAAAATACACATTAGCCCCATTCGTCATGCACTGGACATGAGGCAGCGCTGTGGTATATCAACATATAAAATCAAGAAAAGTGTCCATGTATCATCTAGAGAATAATTCCAAAAATCACCTACCAGTGATAAAGAGTGACAGACCACAATATCCTTGCTCCTATATATTGCAAATAGCTTTGTGCTGTGTTTACTATAACATCAACTGTGTAGTGCACACCACTTCTCAACACTTTCTTTCACTCACCAAACATAATTGCCTCTCAACTCAATGATCAGAATGTGTGCTTGTAATCGCAATCCAGTTACTCCCCAGTGGCAGATCTTTCTTCTTCTATCCCTCTCAGTAATGGTCCCAGAAAAAACATGTAGCGAAAAAAGAATACTCCATATAGTGCATTCCCATTAAAGGATAAGTTCACCTTTTAACAAAAAGTAAAAAAAATGCTTATTGTTTGCAAGTTATAGGAGTCTGGAAAGCATTGCATCAGCAACCAACAGATCACTGGTGCCATGCAGGTCTCCTGCAGTGTGTCAGTGTAATTTGTCTGCTTGTACCTCATAGGAGCAAGTAGTTTTACACTGACAGGAAGGAGCAATAAATTACCACAGCACTCAACAGTGCCATGGTAGTTCATTGAGAACTAAAAGGAAAGAGCCGCAAAGGATATAGGGACTTGTAGTTTTCCATTCACAGAACATTGTAAATGGATGAAGTGTTAAAGGATGCCGTGTTTTTTTAAAAAAAATGTGAAATATATCAAGGGTGAAGATGCCCCGCTAGCTGTCACAATGAGGAGGATTAGAGGGTACAGGGGCTGGTCCTACCATAACATGTTATGAAAGCTGAACTTATACTTTAAAGATTTAACAATTTATTGCAGCCAGGTAGAACAACTTAGAAAAGTGTATATAAGAACAGGCATATATAAAACTCTCATTAGCCATGGTGACAGTCATTCACCCTCTGGTTTGCTGCTGAATGATTGTCATTTCACCCTGCCTCTGCCACTTCACTTCTGGTAAGGTCCTGGTAAGGAAAAGGAAGAAGATGGCCCTTTGAAATGTTGCTTGATCGACTTGCTGAGAACCCAATGGATTTATCATTAGACAGAGTTCAGAGTCTTTCCATTCCTTCCTTCTTCCAAGCCTCGATGTCAGCAAGTGGCGTGCACTAGACTGTTGGTGTTATAGTTGACACACAAGACAACACAAAGCTCTTTACAATAAATAGGAGCAAGGACACTATGGACTGTCACTCTTTATCAATTTGGTCTGATGTGGTGAACTTTAAAATTACTCATTGGATGATAAATGGACATTTACATTAACTTTTTTTATTTTGTATGTTGATCTATTACAGTGCTGTCTTATGTCCAGTGCAATTGTAGTGTATGTGTTTAACAGCTTTAGCAATTATTTCTGTGTGCTTCGGAACGGACATTGATGCAGTACAATTGAATGGAGACTTTTTTCCATAATGTACTGCACTACAGAGATATGATTTGTATAATAATTCTATGTCTGAGAAGTTGTTGCTGCAGTAGCCGACTGTATTATATACAGTATCTGGAAACAGCTGAGTTGCAAACATAGCCTAAAAAATACCCTCCTTACATGGACATGGATATGTTATTTTATTTCAACAGCTCTTAAAGTTAATGATTAAAGTATAGGTATATTACTTTTCAAGTAAGAAAATAAAAACTGTGTTCCACCAACTTTTTTGGGTAGTATAAAAAAAAAGGAAATCAGTAACCAGAAGCAGTGTCCCTCTAAACTGCACGGATTTCCACTCTGGTATGTACTTTTAATGTTCCTCTTGGTGCCTGTGTTCCAGTGTACAACTTGGCCCACATTCATCCTAATGGAGCTATTAGTTGTGCTTCCACACTGGAGTACAGAGATTGGGATTGTAAGGTAAACATTGCCTGGTGCAGAGGAAAAACATGCAGTATAGATGGGGACCATGCTGCATCTGAGATCTTATTTTTGGTATACTACACATACTGTAGATGGGGACACAATACACCTTTACTGCAAAGCAGGGCGTTGAGTGATGGTAACAGCTAATCTCTACATTTACTACAATAAATAAAACAGCTAGCACATAAAACTGTGAATGAATAATCAAAACTATTTTAAGATAAACACTAAACACCAAAAACGCACTAGTTAAAATACACTATAACGAATGGTATAGCTATGCATTTTAAATCTTGGAAGGCATGTTCAGCACTACTGGGTAAACAAATGGCTAGCATATACATGATAACTATATTGCTTTGATGTTTTTTATTTAATCTGTATGTCAAGCCAGAAACTATTTTCTAGGTGGAAAAGTTTAAAATTCCTGTTGGGTTCATGCTGCAATCCGGAGCTTCATTAAAGAGATTTCCTCTCAGTTTCCTGCCCTGCTGATTGTGGTTTCACTAGGCAGAAATAAAAAAAATTCTAATGGTGGTTATAGCCTCCCTCTACTCTACTAAATAAACAAATTTATATTTCTGTTAATGTTGAAAAATTCCTTTCAGTTCCTGTTTGCTGATATTTCAGCAGGACAGGAAGCGAGGGTAAATCTCTCTGAGCCAGGGGTAGTGATAAAAACCTGATGGAAGAACAAACTCTTCCCTATGCTACTTAAAGCTAGGAAAACCAGTTATAGATGGGTATACTTTTTAATAGGATCCTATACAATCTGAAAAGAATGGCAAACCATGGAAGGCAGACAAAAATCACACTTTTTTCCATTATAAAAGTTCTCAATTCACCAGATTCAATCATTTACAACAGAACCATGAAGGGGTTAACTAAAGCGGATTAACCAACTCTTCTGCTATTGGTGCAGTGACTGACATGTTGGAAAATCTCTGTAGTCGATAGTCATTTGAACCCACTTATCTAGAGAAAAGAGAATCATGGGAATGAGTGATCAGTCTGTCTTCTTCAAATGTCTCACCTCTGGAACTCACGGATTCTTGTTGCATTGTGGCAGATGGAACATCACAATTTTGTGTTTGAATCTCAACAGTAGATAGATAAGAGGATCAGACATGCACCAACTCTCATTCTTAACTGCTATGGGCTTGAACACACTTCTTGTATTCTTGTTATTTAAAATGAGGAATCATTGGTTAGTATACATTACAATTTAAGTTTAAGCTGGCAAAAGGCATCAAACTGATGCCTCTCTGCCCAACTGCCCCTCATCCCACAACAGAAAAATTGACACTTATGTACTGTGTATATAATACCACCAAGGTAAAATGATAATTGGAAGGGGAGCTACAGAACCAGGTGTAGTCATTGACCTGCACTATACAACAGAACTTTAACTTTCTGTGCTCTGATCCATACAGCATATCCAAAATAAGTACTGGAGCAATGTGGCCACATACAACAATATTGATTTTTTTTTTGTGACAGGTATATAGCGCTGTCAATTTACGCAGCTTTACATATATACTTCACATTCACATCAGTCCCTAACCCTCAAGGGGTGTACAATCTAAAGTCCCTAACTTGCATTCATACATACACATACTAGGGCCAATTTAGACAGGAGCCAATTAACCTACCAGCATGTCTTTGGAGTGTGGAAGGAAACCGGAGTAACCAGAGGAAACCCATGCAGGCACAGGGAGAACATGCAAACTCAAGGCAGGTGGGGCTGTGGTTGGGATTTGAACCCACGACCCTTGTACTGCCAGGTGAAAGTGTTGCAAGTATTTTTATGCCATCTGTGTTCCACTGGGAATAATTCTCACTTTCTGTCCCCTGGATAGCATAAAAAAAAGCAAGAAAAAAATTTAGAGAACGGTAATCTTTAACTCCAATTTCAAGGTACATGATTATACAGCCTTTGTAAAAGTGATGGAGATGTTTAAAGGCCAAGTCCACCTTTTACAAAAAAATAATAAATGCAGATATATTTGCAGCAAAAAAATTAGCATTTACTGTATTTTTTCCCCCTTAAAGCATCGCAGCCACAATCTGAAGATTCTTCCTCCAGCTCTATGCCCATACGGAGGTATGGACTTTCAATTAGAAAGCTGGAGGAATTGTCAATGGACTACGAGTGTGAGGATCTCCATAATTATGTTACATTGAGAACTACAGTGGCAAACAGGACTTGCAGTTAATTAATTTACAGATCTCTGAATAACCTTTCTAAAGTAACAGCTGCTGAACCCTTGCATGTTATCACAGTTTGGGGGGGGGGGGGTCAACTTTTTTGGGGGCTCCCATCTGCACTATACTACATTCAAAATATGTGTGTAACATGGTGCAAAAGGTGGAATTGACCGTTAACACAAACAAGCTGGTTTTATGATAAGATATAAGGATTTTAGTAATATTTGGGTTTGTTGTGGTACTTCCAGGTTTGTAGTTGTTGCAGAGTTTGGACTCTATTGAAACTATTACTCTCACTGTTGGATCCAAAGCTCTTAACTGGAAGGCTTTGAAAATTATTAAGAACATCATACCATAGTTAATTATATTATAGACGCAGCCAACCTATTTCCTCCAACTGGATAGTCTAAATGGGTGACAGCTTAACATGGGGTAGTATGGTCGTGTTTTCCCCTAGAAACAAGATAAATCATTTTTCTGTAAGTGTATCCATTTTATTTTCAATACGGTTTGCTTTTAAGTATGTCTTACTTTTTTATCTTCTGTTTTTGTAACTTTTTCTATACACTGGTATAGTAAATATAAGTTACCAAGAAAGTTTTTGATGGCTCTAAAGAACACATAAATCCAAAGAGATGGTTGTGTGTGCATCTGTATTGTATTATCACTGCCTATATGTGAGTTTGTAAACATCATGTGTAAGACTGCATGAGTATCCACTACTGATCACAAAACCATTAGTGTGCACCAGACTGCAGGTGAGTTTTGCGTATGTCCAGCCAGCTAGATTTCAGGCAAGTTCACTTAGTGGTGACTGGTGGTAACGAACTGAGTAAATGTTTGTACTAATCCTAGAAGTAAGATTGCCTGGCTTGGGTATCTTGTACAGCTAGTGAGAGCAGTGTGCATGGTTTGTGAAGCCTGTATGCAAGTCTGCTTAACCACAAAGCATTCTAACTAGCATCAGAACTAAGGTTTCCTACAAGCATGTAATTTGTGAATGGTGGCAATTTAGAGATTAGTGAGCGTATGCGGTGTGCTACTCCTGCTATTTGGTGTCTGGATTAGGGCGAATAATTGGCCAGCACCAAGAAAAAATAATGCGTGGTGACACCTCATATATTGATTAGCCTCCCTTGTCTCTCTAGCCCAGTTCATTACAACAACTGGAAGTCAGGGACTTAGTGTTGTCACCCTATAACAGAGCAAGGACAGGATAACCAGATATTTTAAAGTCTAATTCCCACCTATTATTATACAGGATTTATATGGAGCCAACAGTTTACGCAGCGCTTTACAACATATTGGCAGACAGTACTATTACAATACAAATTAGTACAGGAGGTATCAGAGAGCATAGCTAATCTTAAAAATGCTCCCCCTCCACACTTATCCTACCTACCATATGTAAAAAAGATTTGTATACTTACCTGTTTTCAGCCCCGCTCAATTCCAATCACATGATCCCACAGTTCCAGTTCCCCTGGATCAGTGAGTGGAGAGGAGGGAATAGAGACAGCTGGGCTATGGGTCAAGTCACAGCTCCCAGAATTCTCCATTGATGTTGAACCACAGCTGCAGGATCATGTGACCAGGATGTAATGTAAAAGGGCAAGTATACCGATCTTTTTTTACATAGGGTAGGCAGAATAGGCAGCAGGGGTGGAGGGAACATTTTCAAGAACAGTTATGGATAGGCAGGAATTTCCCTTTAATGAAAGTTGCAGATTCAGAACATATTGAGAATGACTTGAATTTACATTAATTTGTTGAAAACATATTGGATTTTAGTGATTGGTTATACATCTGTTTAAAGGAAATTTAAAAAAAAATTGCTGCTGTACTTCATTGCAATGGGTTTGAAATCAAAAGTAGTCCAGTATCTACCACCCTGAAAATGTTATATCTGAGCCCGTCCTTCCCAAATGTACCATGGTAACAAACAGCAAAGCTTACATCCTAATTTTTTAAAATTTAACATATGCGAATGAGAACCATGGGTATACTGGCTTTCCACAAAAAAAATGTCATGACTCTGAATGGAGTTATATTATGAGGACAAAACCTCATTTATAGACTGAGGAAAAACTAGAATCTATGGAATGTTTTTATTACGGTTCACGTCCTCATATCAGCATTTGCCATTTCTTGCTATTGTAAAGAAACAACAGGATGTTTTTAGCTCCCTTAAACTAGGGAAAATACGTCTTGACAGTTGCCAGCAGAGCAGGTGCACCCATTGGAAGATATCTCCTTTACTGCTGTTCAAGTGACAACTGAAACAAATGTCAAATTTCCCCTCACTTTCTATGCGGTAGATCTCCTCAATGGTGACATTAATTAAAAATATATCAATGTTAAAAGTTCTAAACCCTTCCTGTTCTATCTAAACATAAAAAAATTGGTTGAACCTCTGCTTTAAAAGGTATTTGTTCAAAACCAAGTGGAAAATCCATTTAGTAGATGACCATAGTTCTCTAAATAAGTATTTCCTTTCTTTCTAACAAGCATAACAAAAGAAATAAACTGTACCATGCACTTGTGTTAGAAGAGAACTTAACATTTAACCACTGTATTTACAAGAAGCAGAAATGGGAACTTCAGCATGTGGGAAGCACAGCTGGCAGTTAGTCTTTTAGAGTCCAAATTTGGTTTAACTGTCACATTATCAGGCATTTAAACAACTCTCAAATTCATAAGTCCTTTTAATTTGGCTTTAACATTTTCAATTACCACCACATATATGAGCAAACATTATTCCAGTTCAGCTCTTCAGCTTTGTACAGATACCAAAAAAATCACTAAGGCATTGTCCAGTGTTAAAAGAAATGTGTTCAAAGTTTAAGCAACGTAGAGGAAATTCATGTCTGAGCACCAGTAGATCTATGTGAAGGTATGTGTGTGTCAGGGAAGGAAACGAGGAAGCCCTGGAAAATGCGGCAATGCCCAATATGGCTGTGCTAATTTGCGCAAAAATGTGCGCATGTGCATAGGAGCACGGCATGCAATCGCACACCAGCACACACAGGGCGTGATAATTGCTTGCACCCAGTGGCCTTTATAAGGACTAAAGCCCCTCACAATAATTGCTGGATTATTGTCAGCCTCCTGTTTCTGTGTTCCTGTGTGTATTTAACCGCTGATTATCTGGTACCGGCCCGGCTTGACCCTGACCTGCTTTGGCTCCTCTCCTGGCTCTCAAACTCTGCTTGTTCCTCGGATCTGCTCTTGCCTATTCATGATTTATGACTTGTGCATGACCCCGACCTGCTCCTGACTTCACTCCTGTCTTTACGCCTGATTGATGCTCTGTGTTTGACCGCAGCTCTGACTTCTGATTTTGCTTCCTGCTTTGCCCATCCACCTGGATCTGCCAGTCCTCTGGAGATCCCACTCCCGTATCCTCTCCACCAACGGGTATTGCCTAATCAGGCATCACCAGGCATCCATATCATTGGCAATCTGTACTTCTTTGGGCACTGCGCCTTCTGTTACCAACCTCAGGGGTGCATTGCACTTAGCCCTAAGGGGAGCTCTCTCATCACCTCAGCCTCCAGTCAGGTACATGACAGTGCGTTTCCCTCTTGTTTGTTCTCATAGAAAACCACTAACTGTATTGTGAGGCTGCAATACTGGATTTCACCATTGTCTTCAACACAGCTAATGCTACAGTATGGTTAAATGTGTCATTTTATGGTTCTAAGCAGCAGGATCAAAACATAACAGTTGCCTTATTTCTTAAAAAGGGCTACATTTGTGCAGTTTGTTTTGGGAGGGAACAAGGTATAGGTGAAAGCCATTACAGTTGAAAACTTCCAATATTCAAATAAGTGCTTTTAATTTTTTAGATCAGCGCAATTAAACAATTTTGCTGGGCAAACTAAAACACAATGTTTTTGGCACAACTAGTGCAATGCTGGAAGAGCCAATCCAAATAAAAATATTATTTGAATTATAAATGGAACCTGTCAGGTCTAGTGAGGTAGCCCTCAGCATATTAAACACCTTGAATACATCAACAGGGCAAAGTCTAAGCTGTAATTAATTCTTGACTCTGTTCCTATTCACCTGTGTGTCCTGGGTGTTAGCACCCACTTTTGCATGTTCCAGAATATCATGTTGCATTCATCATATCCTTACATCAAAACCCTGTTTTAAGTACTATCTTGGGGTCAGTTTTATGGATTACATTGGTGGTAAAAATTCTCTTGGAGTTCCCAGTTGCCCCCAGCCTCCACTTTGTCTCTGACATCATATGGAATTGGTACCCAACTTTTTATTTGTATTTAATTATTTATCATTGGAATTTTATATTCTTGCATTGTTTATAACTAACAAGCAAGGATTTTTTTCAGCAAAAGTGGAGTTGAGGTTTAAAAAGTACACTTGGTGTGAATTAAGATTGTGATTTTTACATAATTAAGTATTTTAGAAATAGGGAATACTATGCACCAAAAGAGCAACTATATTCTGTGGAATTTCCATCCTCCCATCTTTTTCAGTCAAACTTTCATTTTACGGCTGTGAGACAGTAAAGGTTTAGATCCAGCAATTCAAATAAATGACTGACAATTTCATGGATAAACTCTGTCACTGAGCTGCTTCATCCTGGATTACTGCACATGAAGCAGGGAATCACAATCAGGATCAATACTTAATCAGGAAGCTTTGCTTTAAAAGGATATCTGACAAAGGCAGGCAGTCAGGCTTATGTCTTGGAAAGAGGAAATAAGTGTGAGGTTAAGGTATGTGGTGCCAACAGGGAGACATCAAGACAGTGCTTTCTTAGATGCATATAAAACATTGTAAGGACTCTTCCTTAAGCTGGAGCATCTTTAGCCTAAACTTTGTAGAAAGGTGGACTGTAGTCATTCCAAGTCCAGCTTGTTAAAGTTCTTGCATTCACTGGGTTTTCATTAAGTTCAGACTATTGTTTATTTATGCCTGTCACTGGGGAGTGTTCTCTAGTAGATAGAGCAGGAGGAAATAATATTGCAGAATTATGAACACTTATTTCTCTTTGGCATATCACTAGCAGATTTATTTCCAGTGGTGTATGTTGGGGAATGGTAAAAATATATAGAGGAATGCTTGGTGAGGGATCCTTTGCATCTTTTTTTTTGCTAGAAGATTCACCTGAATTTGTGGCCTAGAGAATGCATGCCATTTTGCTGGAGGGTACATCAAAAAGGAGTGGAGTCAGAAGATGGCTTCATGTAAGGAGTGTCTTGAAAAGTGACTTCTCTGTTGAACAGTGTCCTGGAGAGCTGGGCAAAAGCTACTGCCAGTGGACATTCCAAAAAGTGCTCACTACTGACCCTAGAAGGTACTTGTAATTAGCTGTTGTTCCTACAGGTCTACTGTTACAGATTGCGGATTTTGACTTAAAAGGCTCACAACCTATATCGACTGTTACTAGATGGTCTGAGATCTTATTTTATCTGTTTTGGGGTATCCCATGCCCTAACCCTCTGGCATACTAATAGTATACAGTGCCTTGAAAAAATATTTATACCCCTTGAAATTTTCCACATTTTGTCTTGTTACAGCCAAAAAAGTAAATGTGTTTTATTGGGATGTTATGTGATAGACCAACACAAAGAGGCACATAGTTGTGAAGTGGAAGGAAAATGATAAATGGCTTTCACATATCTGAAAAAAGTGTAGTGTGCATTCAGCATAAATATAGCTGTTCTGTGAAGCCCTCGGAGGTTTGTTAGAGAATATTAGTGAATAAAAATCATCATGAAGGCCAAGGAACACACCAGACAGGTCAGGGATAAAGTTGTGGATAGGTTTAAAGCAGGGTTAGGTTATAAAAATATATCCCAAGATTTAAACATCTCATAGAGCACTGTTGAATCCATCATCCAAAAATGGAAAGAGTATGGTACAAATGCAAACCTACCAAAACATGGCTATCCACCTAAACTGATAGGCCGAGCAAGGAGAGCATTAATCAGAGAAGTAGCCAAGAGGAGCTGAAGAGATCCACAGCTCATGTGGGAGAATCTGTACACAGGACAACTATTAGTTGTGCACTCCACAAATCTGGCCTTTATAGAAGAGTGACATGAAGAAAGCCATTGTTGAAAGAAAGCCAAAAGAAGTCCATTTTGCAGTTTGTGAGAAGCCATGTGAGGGACACAGCAAACATGTGAAAGAAAGTGCTCTAGTCAGATGAGACCAAAATTTAACTTTTTGACCTAAAAGCAAAACGCTATGTGTGACGGAAAACTAACACTGCACATCACCCTGAACACACCATTCCCATCATGAAACATGGTGGTGGCCAGGGGCGGACTGACAACTCATGGGGCCCCCGGGCAATAGGGGATCATGGGGCCCCTGTGTCCTTGCCCAAACTCAAAAAAGCCTATGAAAAAGGTACCAGGGGCATCTCATGGGGCCCCCTACTGACCCCGGACCCTTGGGCAGTGCCCGAGTTTCCAAATGGTGGTGGCAGCTGCTTTTCTTCAGCAGGGACAGGGAAGCTGGTCAGAGTTGATGGGAAGATGGATGGAGCCAAATACAGGGCAATGTTAGAAGAAAACCTGTTAGACTCTGCAAAAGACTTGAGAATGGGGCGGAGGCTCACCTTCCAGCAGGACACTGACCCTAAACATACAGCCATAGCAACAATGGAATAGTTTAGACCAAAGCATATTCATGTGTTAGAATGGCCCAGTCAAAAGTCCAGACTTAAATCCAATTGAGAATCTGTTGCAAGAAATGCTCTCCATCCAATCTGAGAGAGCTTGAGTGATTTTGCAAAGAAGAATGGGCAAAAAGTGTACTCTATATGTGCAAAGCCGGTAGAGACATACCAAAAAAGACTTGCAGCTGTAATTGAAGCGTAAGGCGGCTCTACAAAGTATTGACTCAGGGGGGCTAAATACACATGCACGCCACACTTTTCAGATATTTATAAAAAAAATTTAAAACCATTTATCATTTTCCTTGCACTTCACGACTATGCAACACTTTGTGTTGGTCTATCACATAAAATCCCAATAAAATACATTTACGTTTTTGGTTGTAACAAGACAAAATGTGGAAAATGTCAAGGGGTATGAATAATTTTTAAAAGGCATTGTAGATCTCTGTATACTACTACTGTTATAGATCAGAAGTGGCTACATTACTCAGCACAAGTTTCTTCACATGTATTTGTAGTGTTGACGAAGAGAAGAGAGGGGGGTGTATCTGACAAGGTCTATTAGATTACAGGGTGCATTGGGCAGTGTTTTCAAAAACTGGTGCATATTGGACGGCAGTGTCATATTTGGACATACTGGGCAACTCCTGTAATAAGAGAGCTAATATAAGATAGTGAAAATAGTAAACTGAATATCTGTTTCTTTGACTGCAGTTCGGCTTTAAACTAATGAATTCTTACATCTCTTGGGGGCCCCAGTAGTGAGAATTTTGCACTTGCATAGGCACCATGACTGTTATGCAGAGGGTCTCAGACCCCTAAAGAATTTTAACGCTATTTCATATTATGGAGCAGTGAGAACACAAAAATGTAGGGAAGAACAGTGACATAAATAAATGTAGGAGGATAGGTCCAGGAACTATTTTAATTGAGGTCCTCTGGCTGAGCCCTCAGAATATTTAAGCTGTTTTAGGATGACCAAGCCCACCAGACTGCACCTAAAGGTTAAAAAGAGAAACAATTATAGTCCTTAGTATACCTTCTGGGGAATGTAATCACAACTCAACTTTAGCTAGACACAGCCGCCTCACTGATCAAGATAGACCTTCAACTTTATCCAACAATATAAAAGCATACAGAATTTTCAGCCAATGATTACTCTCTTCTTTCACTTCCACTTTCTTCCTAAACAAATACTGTATATAAAATAAATAGTTTCCATCCAACATACCAAAATTCCAGGGAACAATACTGGTGATGGTATGTGAATAGAAAGGGTTTATATACAATTTTATTAGGAAGAAAGTGGAAAAAAATAAGAATATATATTGAATGATACAATCTTGATGCCTCTATAAATTAAACATCAGCTTAAAGGATAAGTTCACCTTTTGGAACATGTTACGTGTTCCACCTGTATTTATGGTGGAACATGTAACATGCTCCAGTTCCTGCAGACTCTTCCCCCAATCCCTGCCTCAGGGTAACAGGTGGGGAATCCTCTCTCCACATCCACTGTTACAATTTAAAAACAACGCAGCAGTGTGGAACTTCACCAACATGGCAACACCATTCTTTAAAAGTTTCCTGTGATTGAATAGACTACAACTACTGCCAGCCAGCATGTCTGATGGCTTGTAGCTCTGAATGAATTTTGAGCCCTGCAGCTCTGTAACTGACAGACCATATGTGCCTGGTACAGGCTGAAAGCTACAGGGCTTGCCTGTAGAATCCTTATACTTTACCCCTGATCTGATCCACTGATCACTGGTGCAATGCTCTCAAGAATCCTGCTGTAAAAAATAAAAAAAATTCAATTTTCTCTACAAAAATATGTGCATTTATTATTTTTTTCTTAAAAAGGTGAACTTTAATGTGGGCTAATCCTTTAAAAGCCTCTCCTTTGTAGTCTAGTGAAGTAGCTCCTGTAGGCCTTTGCGTAGTGTCCAAAACACAAGCCCTAAGCAGAAGCAGCCCAAAAGGTCAAAAAAGGTACTGTTCCAGGTTTTCTGGTTCAACAAAGGCCATGTGAATGTTTAAAAAATTCAGCAAGTGGGGCTTTTACCTTTAGGCTTAACAAATAAAACATTGCATTAGCCACAGGTCCTATTTCCTTTTGGAATGAGTATATTTGGGTAGAATGTAAACTGCTTAAAGCGGAACTCCACCCAAAGGGGGAGGTTCCGCTTGAAGGCTTTGTCCCCCACTCTCTGTTAAGGATTGCCATCTTTGGGGAGCAGGTACCCGAATTTGACAGGTATCCACTCCCACGACTGGTGTGATCGCCTGAGGCGATTGGAAGCAGAAGTTGTCCTCCCTCCCCAGTCTTCTGGGACACATGACAAGCCCCAGAAGAGTACGGGACCATTCACAAAGCACAGCGCTTCTTGCACATACTCAGTGGACACCTGACTGTGAAGCCGAAAACTGTCACAGCCACGTGCCCACACTGAAGAACTGAAGATGCTGGCACCAGGGAGAGAAGACGGCTGGTGAAACCAGTCGTGGTGAGGATACCGCTGGACCGAGGGACAGGTAAGTGTCTGTATTTTAAAAGTTTTAGTTAATTTTTTTTAATTCAACTGGAACTCTGCTGTAAAACTGCAACTTTACTTGTTGAGCATGTAATTACAATGACTAAAGGTTTGGGGTTATTAAAGCGATTTCTTGTTCATGCCCTCACATCTCATGCCATAGTAGGAAGAAAATGGAAATTAAAGAAGAAAGAGTAAGCACTGATTGATACAATCTTTATGCACCTATAAAATAAATATCAGCTTAATGTGGACTAACCCTTTAAAAGCCTCTCTATTGAAGTAACTCCTGTGGGTCTTCACATAGTGACAAAACCCACAACCCCTAAGCAGAGGAAGCCCAGGAGGCCAAAATGGTAGTGTTCAAGGTCATATGAATATTTTAAAAATACATTTAGTGGGGCATTTACTTACTGGCTTACCACATAAAACATTGCATTAGCCAAAAGCCCCATCTCCTTTTCAGAGAGTAAATTTAGGGTGAAATGTGAAAATGCCTATTAACGTCACCCCTTCAGTCACTGAAATTTTATGTCATTCATTCTAAACTTAAACATAGACTCCAGCTGTCTCTGGGTAATTTGCTGCTATCTGCTCTTCTCCATTCTAAACTGAAAACGCATGGACTCCTGTTAATTTCAGAACAAATAGTGTATATATATTTTTGTCTATGTTGAGTAGTTCTCACCTCTTGCTGCACTCTTTTTATGAATGTGGTCTGTGTTTGAGAAACATCCCCCCCTATTCATGTGATCCTTATCAGTTCCTAATTGGGACGGGGAAGAGTACTCATTTGACCATCTCCCTATAAATTTAGATCAGCTCATGGGGGTGGTCACAGACGGGGGCATGGTCACATATGGGGTGCTGATTTTGCATGAGTGCTGCTTTCGAAGGATTGCTAAGAGCAGTTGAACACAGCAGTCTAACTAAAGCAGGATAACTCAAGCAGCAGGAAGATACAACAACAAGAAACTCTACTGCATGCTGAACGGACTGTAAGCAAACACCCTGGGAAACATTTCACCCTCACTGCTACCATCTCCCTACTACTGCTGTCATCACCTCCTGCTGATACTTCACTGACCTGCTGACCCAAACACAAAGACTGGAAGACATGTGCACTCGTGTACATCCCGCTCCCATGTTACTTTCCTCACCCTTCTTCTTCTCCTAACCTCTGGGGATATCTCCCCAAACCCTGGTCCTCCACTATTTCACCCCCACACCAGGCATCCTCTTTCTTCCGGGAATAGCCGCAATCCCCTCAATTTAATATCGGTCCCCGTGTTCCGAAAAACCACCCTCCCTTTTTCATGTGCACTCTGGAATGCCCGCTCTGTCTGTAAAAAGCTCACCTCTGTCCATGACCTTTTTGTCTCCCGCTCCCTTAACCTACTAGCAATTACAGAAACCTGGCTTCAAGCTGCAGATTCTTCTTCTCCCGCAGCACTTTCCTATGGAGGCCTTCTCTGGACCCACTCACCCAGACCCAGTGGTCAGAAAGGTGGTGGAGTTGGTTTGCTTCTATCCCCACTGAGCACTTTTAAAGTCCTCCCTAACCCTCCCTCTCTATCCTTCTCTTCTTTCGAGACTCACTGCATCCGGCTGTTTTCTCCCATTTCTCTGAGGATTGCAGTGATCTATCAGCCTCCTGGACCGGTGTCCCGCTTTCTTGATGATTTCTCTGCCTGGCTACCCTACTTTCTCTCCTCTGAACTACCCATTATCATTCTCGGAGATTTTAACATCCCTATTAATGTCAACAACCCGGCTACATCCAAACTATTCAACTTAACCTCATCTTTTGCAATAGCACAATGTACACAGTCCTCCACTCACTCTGATGGGAATACATTAGACCTTGGTTTTCCCCCATCTTTGCACTCCCTACAACTTCACAAACACCCTCTTTCCTCTCTCTGATCACAATCTTATCACCTTCACAGTGTCCTCATCTTCAAACACCTATCCCTCCAAGCAGCAAACAATTACCTGCAGAAACCTTCACAACTTGAAAACTGCTCCTTTCCACTCTGCAACTGACCAACTCTATGATAAAATCTCTCCCCTGTCCTGCCCCGACCTGGCCACTGCTGTCTACAACAGTTCGCTTTCATCCACATTAGACTCACTTGCTCCTCTAACAACACGAAGCATCAGGCCCCGACCGTTACAACCTTGGCAGACTGACGACACCAGAAATCTTAAATGACATAGCCATGTGCTGGAGCGATTGTGGCATAAAGCCAAATCTCAACAAGCATTCAATCTATATAAATTTGCTTTCTTAACATACACTTCCTCCCTCTATGCTGCCAAACAAGCCTACTTTGTCACTCTTATTAATACCTTGTCATCCAGTCCTCATCATCTCTTATCTACTTTTAACTCTCTACTTTCTCCACCTCCACCCAGTATCTCACTCACTGCTCATGAGATTGCAAATCATTTCAAAAACAAGATTGACGCATTGTGCAGTGGCAATGCCCCTACGATGGCAGACATCCATCCCACTTAGCATACCTTATACTAAACCTCCCTCAACATGTTCCTCTTTTGATCTTGCTACTACTGAAGAGGTCACTAAGGTTTTCTCAGAAGCCCATCTCACTACCTCCCCCCTGGATCCTGTCCCCTCACAACTACTACGGTCACCCTCTTCTTCCATCCTATGCTCCCTCACTCACATCTTCAATCTCTCCCTCTCTGCCTTCCCCTCCCCTCTAAAGCATGCACACATCACTCCCATACTTAAAAAGCCCTCCCTGGACCCCACCAACCTGAACAGCTTAAGACCCATCCCCCTGCTGCCATTTACCTCTAAACTCCTAGAACGCTTAGTCTACAATTGCCTGAGATCCTACCTCACTGACAACAACCTTTTTGACCCTTTACAGTCTGGCTTTCGCTCACTCCACTGAAATTGCCCTACTAAAACTCACTAATGATCTACTAACAGCTAAAATCAATGGCCACTACTCCGTACTCTTACTACTTGACCTCTCTGTGGCTTTTGATACGGTTGACCATTCCCTCCTCCTCAAAAAACTCCACTCTCTTGGTGTCCGAGACTCTGCGCTCTCCTGGTTCTCCTCCTACCTATCGCAGCACTCCTTCAGCATTACCTATAATGCTGCCTCCTCTGTAGGGGTCCCTCAAGGTTCTGTTCTTGGACCCCATCTTTTCTCCATCTACACCTCCTCCCTTGGTCACTTGATAAACTCCCATGGCTTTAAGTACAATCTCTATGCTGATGATACACAAATCTATCTTTCTACCCCTCACCTCACCCCTTCAGTCTCCTCTCACATTACTAACCTACAAAGTAACATATCGGCATGGATGTCACTCCACTTCTTCAAACTCAATCTTTCCAAAACTGAGCTCTTAGTATTCCCCCCAGCCCGTGCCCCCTCCCCTGACTTCTCCATCAAGATCAATAACACAATCATCAGTCCCTCCCCTCATGCCAGGGTACTAGGTGTAATCTAGACTCCCATCTGTCCTTTCAGTCCCAAATCCAATCGCTGTCCAAATCTTGTAGACGTCATCGCAACATCTCCAAGATACGGCCGTTCCTAACCTCGGAAGCCACTAAGCAACTTTTTCACTTCCTTGTTATATCTCGCCTTGACTATTGTAACTCCCTCCTCATTGGCCTACCTCATCGCAGGCTATTCCCTCTTCAGCCTATCATGAATGCTGCTGCCAGACTTATCCACCTTACTAAGCGTTCTGTATCTGCCACCCCTCTCTGCCAATCCCTCCACTGGCTTCCCATTGCCCAATGGATAAAATTCAAAACATTAACAATAACGTATAAAGCCATTTATAACTCTGCCCCAAATTACATCAGCAATCTTGTCTCCAAATATCACCCAAACCATCCTCTCCGCTCCTCCCACGACCTCCTGCTCTCTAGCTCCCTTGTCTCCTCCTCCCTTACTCATCTCCAAGACTTCTCCAGAGCTTCCCCCACCCTCTGGTATGCTCTACCCCAATTTATCGGACTATCGCCTACTCTGCTCACTTTTAGGCGATCTCTGAAAACCTATCTCTTCAGGAAAGCCTATCCTGCCTTCAGCTAATAATGGAATCTTCTACTCTTCCAACCAGTCCATCCCCCACAGTTACTACCTTTTGTACCACTAGCCCCTCCCTCCTAGATTGTAAGCTCCGAGGAGCAGGGCCCTCCTATCCCTCTTGTATTGAACTGTACTGTTGCTGTATTGTCTCCCGTTATATTGTAAAGCGCTGAGCAAACTGTTGGCACCATATAAATCCTGTGTAATAATAATAATTCAGATAATGTAGACAATATTCACAACATGTTCAAGAAGAAAATTGTAACTTTACAATACATTTTCCTTGCTTATGCCATCACACAGATTGTGACAAAGAACCTGAAGTAAAGTTGACCATTCATGCGGCTGGTTGGCTGCTGCACAAAGAATAAGAATGTCTAATGCTTAGCCAGTTGTGTCAATATATTCATAAAGTTCAACAAGACTTTGAAAGCCTCTCCATGTAGATGAAACTGTAAGTAGGCTCATCTGAAGTAACACTTGGAAATGCATTTTTCCTCTATTTGAGTGTGAACCAGCAGACACAGGAAAGAGTTTCCAAAATGTATTTTTATATTCTAGCACTGGTTTCCGCACTTGTAGGATGTACAGCAACCAATTATATCCGGACCTTTCCTACTGAACCATAGTTACAGTACTGCACTCGTCAAGCACGTATTAAATGGGGCACATGACATGTGATCTGTTGAGAGTACGTTATAATAAAATCACTTCTGGGGAAGTCAAGTATTCAATATGATTTATGCTGCAGTGACATAATGACTATCAAGGTACAATTGCTGCATACTTTGTAGCTCCGACAGATAAAAAATAATCTCGGCACATAAAGAGACAACATCTGGCTTCCCATGAGAGGAGATCTACACAATGTGCGACAGACCTAAAATGTTTGATAGTTCAGGATATTTTCACTATTTCCTTTTCTTTTGCTAGTATCAAAACATATTTGTATTCCGCCTTTTCCTGCCTGAGAGATTTTGTCCCACTTTGTTCTCCCTTAAAGAGTTATTTTTTATCATAATACATTTTACAGTGTTTACCAGAGGCGTCATTCTTATTATTTGCTTCTCTGAAATGTAAAAAAGTATGTTGTTCAAAGGATTGATACCATCGTCAAGGAAGCACTTGGGAAATTTAAGCAGCTAGTGTTTGCATACATATAAAATGAACATAAAAAAGACCTTTATTTAAAAAGTATGGTGCAAAGAGCAAATTATGAACATTAAAGTAATATCCAATTAGCTCTAATTAAGTACACTAACTGCCCGTCTCAAGGGAAAAAAGAATATTGTTTACCGGATCAAAAAACAATTTGTTAAATGATGGGTGGTAAGATTGAATTATAAGTTATCTTTACACTATTATGGAATGCAATCTTTAATTGATCTTTGTACTATTTAAGCAATTTCTATAAAACAACAAAAAAAGTATTTTATTTAACCACTCGGCCTCCAGAAGGTTTTACTCCTTTCATGACCAGTCCATTTTTGCTGTTCCACACTGTGCTACTTTACTGGCAATTGCGCAATCATGCAACATTGTATCCAAATTAAATTTGTATGAATTTTTTTTTCACACAAATAGAGCTTTCTTTTAAAAAGGTATCACCACTGGCTTTTTTATTTTTTGCTATATAAATGAAAAAAGACTGAAAATTTGAAAAAAAAAAAAAAAAAGTATTTTCTACTTTCTATAAACATAATAGTGCAGCTCAATCACATAAAGCGATCATATAAAACAAAGTGTCCTTTTTCCGAGTGTTAAAACAAATGTCCCAAAACTCCACAAGGTGTGAAAAATCTTCGAAATCTTCATATAAAATCACCAATAGTGCTTCAACCACCACCACATAGATTGGGCGCTAACCTCAGTTTAATGACCACAGTGCTAACAGTAAGTCATAAGTGCTTTCCCTTTTTTCTGTTTACATACTTTCATCAGAATACTTCAGAGTTATCATAGTGACACTATACTTCTCTACGGAGGTGATCAGGGATTTTTTTTTTAACACTTTGATTGCTGTTAAAGTCATGATCACTGTAACAGCAATGTTTTGAACTGTCATGAATGGGTTACATTCATAACACCTGTGATTACTATTCTGTGCTGTGTATCGACCCACAGCTATCACATGGTACAAGAGCTGTGATTGTCCCAGGTACCATGCGATAGCTGTAGGCCACAGCATCACTATAGGAATCACAGCTGTTTTAAATGAAATTCATTCACATCAGCTTTGTTGACATTGTGATCAGGTAATCGCGTAGCGATCAAATGATCCCCTGGCTGCTCAAAGTGGCCGGGAACGGCAGCTGCAATTTGGTGGACATGGCGGTCATGGGAGTAGCATGCTGCATGGCCCTTAGCTGGATGATGTACATGTATGTGATGCAGCCTGCTTATGCCATCCTCAAGCAGTAAATGTACTTTGGTTATTGGTTAAAAAATGTGGCAATTGGTTGCAAAAATGGTAATTGTTAAAAATAAACAGTAATTCAGCAGATTAAATGCCATTCAATTTTTAAATCAACTTTAACTTTCAGCACAAACCTGAATTTCATGTAATAATATTCTAATGTCCCTGTTAGGAAGCGACCTCTAAAATTAAGGCCAATCCAGATGACATGCATCAAAGGAGCATGGCTAATGGACAGGGTCTGAGATGAATGCAGAACTTTTGTACAAGATCAGGACTTACATTAACAGAGTGTGGTCTTAGCTTGGTTTAGTGACACCAGTGGGGAAGTGGTTTTATATACATATTATGTATATATCATTATACATTATATATATATATATATATATATATATATATATATATATATATATATCATTATACATTCAACTCACAACAATACCATTGACGTCGCCAGGACAGAAATTATGGAGCAATGTAAGAAAAAAATAAAAAAACACTTTGCTCTTTACCAACGAAAAAGTAGAGTTCTACTTAAATTTATACTAAAGTTTTAAATTGGAATAAAACCATTTCTCCTATTGCCACTTATGTGATAAAGGCTAGCAGGTGAATGGAAAAGTTCCAAACAGCGGCTTTCAATTTAGCAGATAGAAAAACAGGTACTAACCATAACTTACATCAACTGATGCATGTAATGGCCAAAAAAAACCAAACTGTTATGTCACAGAGAAGAGCATTCATTAGTGGGAGACACTGAGGATGTACTCTCAGGTGCCTGCACTCACTACTGAAAATTAATTGGATCTTAATTTCTGTGTCACGATTAGGATTTAATATAGCTCCAAAAATCCCTTTTATGGCAAGACCTCAATCAATAAATGCAGGAGATATATGAGAAGCAACACTTTGGCATTAAAGGAAAAAGTTAAATGAATTAAATAACTATTTAACACACAAATTAACAGAGGATCTAGCCTGTCCTTTTCCGGTTTAAAATATGTTAACTATTAAATAAATTGCTTTATTTCACCATTTTTCACCCATAATCACAGATGGAAACGTATAATCCAATTGTTTAAATTACTTTTAAATTGATCAAAGTCCATTCAGTTTCAAAATTTGCAGCTTGTTTGTTCCGTGTCTGAGATCTGAGAACTGGCATTAAAGATTTGGAATGGCTGCGGACAAACTCTATTAATTACTTCTGCTATTCTTTTAAACATTTGTTATAAACAAAAAAAGGTTCTAATCAAGGTTTGTTTTATCATTTGCACAGGGCCGGCATGTTAAAACAGGGCAGCTTGCAGCAATTAAAGTGATGAATGTCACAGAGGTAAGAGATCCATTTTCCAGTTTATGATATGAAAGTGTCATTTTCCAAATAATGATTTGTTTTTTAATTTATTTCCGAATTCTATAATGTACCGCATAGAAAATGAAAATGTAGATATAAAATAAAAACATGGGTATAGAACAATGACTTGGGTATAGAACAATGACTTGTGTAACCAGACAGTTATCCAGTAAACAGGTTTTTATTACATTGACGTTATACCTATTCGTGTTGCAGGACCTGCCCTAATCCATATTTCTCAGAGGAGCTGTTCATAGCACAGTAAAGCTGTCTTATATCTGGGATATGTGATGGAATGAGACATATGAATACTTTTTGTTATAAGGGGATTATTCCGCTTTTCGGGACAGGATAATGATTTTCATGGTTCCACCTACTATCTCAAGATGAGGAATATAAACATGGGCTCTTGGTGTATAGTTGGTCACTTGGGCAAAAAGAAATTAATTGCATGGTTTAACCCACTAATAGCCAACTATGCACCCAGAACCACTTTTTATATAGTACAGATGCAGCTTAAAATAATGGAGTCTTTTATTCCAAACTGCATTAGAGCATCAGGCTTTTTGGTCATCAGCGCAATATATGGAATCCTTGGCTTCTATGCAAGTCTTGGTACCCAATGAGAAAGCATATCTCAGACGGTTATGGGGAGAAGGATAAAAGGAATCAAAATCCCTCAAAATGTGTTCTCAGAGGAGCCAGAAAGCAAACAAATATAGAATCTGGCATTGCAGGATTCTTTATGAAAATGCTAGATGCTGGACTTTGTCCCACAGTAGCACTTCTGAATCACAGACCAGAAACAAGATTGCAACAAAGGTAAGTCAGTGTAAAAGCAGAATTTCTCATCTGTATGCTGATCCATTCAGGTCGAAGTGACAGTGTCTATGCAAAGTGGCTTCGCTTCCTCTGATGTTCGACAGTGGGTCTAGCAGGAAGATTTATATGAGTTTGAAAGATGCAAATACCAAGCGCAATGAGGTTCCAGGAGATATGTAGATAGCCACAGTATGGGCAGCTCCAACAACTCATCTGACCAGCAATGAGACATGAGCACAAAACAACAAATAAAGGAGTGCTCCCAACCTTGTGGAAGTCAATAGAGTTACAAGTCCAGATACAGATCAAATCAAAATTCACTTTAATGTTTGGATAAAAGCATGACATATAGGAGTCCCCAGATTGATACATCACCAAGCCAGTGGAGAGGATAAACACATATTCCCAGAAGCTGGAAGATGACACATGATCCTGGACCCAACAGTAGGTCACTCAGTCCAGGAGCCTCAAGACAGTGGGAAGGGTGTGTGGATGGAAGCCGCTGGGATTACTAAGATGGCGCGTCTGCCAGTCATGTGTCCCAGATCCGGATGTTATATCATACACTTGGCTAGAGACCACCTGAAAACGAGCTGGTGAGGGCAAACTGGTTTGACATGGTTTGAGTGCTCTCCTATGGTTCCAAAGGAGAGAAGCCGGTCATCATGATAACATGTTTCAGGGACACTTCCTCGGATTCTGAGGAAAGAACAGAGCTAGCAAGGCGAGTATCTGTGGGTTCAGGGACTTCCTATGAAAAGACACCATCACTGTGACAGTGGCTCTTAAGAGCATCTGTATGACAGCCAGGCAACTAGATATTAAGGAAGTCAGCAATGGCAGCAATAATCAACTGCCAATGATAAAAATATTAATGTTTTCAGCTAGGCTTATCTCAATCTCAGCAAGAGCCTTGAAAGTTGGGACTTTTACTGGCAAAATTGACACCCATGTTTTGACAGACTTTAGGCTGTTACTTAAGCACTTACTGCTATGGCCCCCAAATCTCCTTTAACTGCTCCACGGGTGTTCCAATTACAGTAAACATATATACAGATCTCTAAGGAGCTGCATAAATTGATATTCAACAACCTTGCTATTTCTATGTATTGCAATGCACTAGGCATATATCATGTAGTGTTTTTCTACCAACTGTCCAGAGAATGCCTAAGAACGAAAAAAAGGAAGTGTAAAAAAAAGAAAAAAAAAATGTTTATAGTCTATTCATACATATCTCAGTACAAGAGTAAAAATCAAGTGAACATCCTATGTTCAGAATGGATTATTTCTTGCCCTTGAGCAATGTGCTAGTTTACAAGGTTTAAATCACTTTATATCGGCAGAGAACGGTGGTGACAGTACTGATGATTTCAGCCAGATGTTACTGGAGACATTGATACAGCCAATGTAGAAGAGACACAGCATGTCAAATTATCTTGCGAAGAGTGTCCAAATCTGTGCCTACTATTATAGAGACCAGTGTTAGGGCATATTATGATATATGTTTTTCCCATTTTAGGAAAGATTTATTCAGCATATCATAGAAAATATGTATTTTGCACATAATTTTAAGATGATCTGTTTCCAAAGATAGGAGACAGATAACTTCCTGCAACACTCTGCTGTGCCTGCCTCAACCTGCCATATCCTTTTCCTGTGTACAACAGTCATTCTCTTTGTCATTCTCTTTGTTGTGCTGGAAATATCCAGCCTATTACCTTCTATGTAATAGTTAAGAAATGTTCTAGTAAAAAGAGTTTATATATATAAAATATAAAACTTTACAAATAAAAAAAAAACACAAACAGCAGCTGCAAAGCCCCTGGCAAAATATCATTTATGTTTTGGGGAAGTTGAGTAGTAACACTTATGGGGTTTTCCAGCACAGATGAAAATTAGAATCTTGCTTAGAGTTATTCATGTCATGAAGCAAACAGAGCACTCGATTTAGAAGGCACCTGGTGGGCACAGCATGAGACAAAGTTCTTTGCAATCTCCTAAATCTTGAAAATAGAGCAGGGATCAGTGTCTTAAAGAGGTATTAAAACAAACATGTTATACTTACCTGCTCTGTGGAGTGGTTTTGCTCAGAGCAGCCCGAATCATCTTCATCTCAGGTCTCTGCCAGTGCTCCTGGCTCCTCCCCCTTGACCAGTGCCCCATAGCAAGTTGCTTACTATGGGGGACTTGGTGTGTGCTTGCTCTCGAGCCTGGGTCTATGCACCCATAAGAGACAGAGCCACTGCTCAGCCCCCCTTACTCTTCTCATTGCCTATAGCTCCTGCTGGTGTCTCAGCCAATGAGGAGAGGGAGTCCTGGGACAGGCGTGGTGCTTATGTACGTCGCTGGATCGAGAGGGAGCTCAGGTGAGTATTAGGGGGGGAGCGGCACAGAGAAGGTTTTTTACCTTCATGCATAGAATGCATGAAGGTAAAAAACCTTCTGCCTTTACAACCACTTTAAGTATGATGGGGCTCTATAGAAAAGCTATGTAGGGAGCCGGTGTCTAAAATCTTTTCAAAATTAATTTTTTGTCTAATGACGCAGAAGAGAAATTGCTTTGATAGCAATCTAATGGATGGTCTCAACTTATATATGCTATATAATAATTTAATATAAAAAATTTACTTGTCAATGACCACCTGATTATGTCAGAGGAAAAGACAAGGAAGCCCGGGCAAATGTGCCAATGCGCAATATGGCCAGAAGAAGTGTGCATGCGCATAGGCGAGTGACGCGTAAACATGCATTCCTGTGCACAAAAACGCACCAGTACACGGAGGGTGCACTAATTGCTGACACTCAGTGGCCTTTATAAGGACTGCAGCTCTGCTCAGTTATTGCTGGATGATCGTCAGCCCCTCCTGTTCCGGAGTTTCCTGCTGATTACCTGTTACAGACCCGGCTTGATCCTGACCTTGTTCCTGTCTGTTGCTCTGTGTATGATCTCGGCTTGCTCCTGACCTTGCTCCTGTCTGCTGCTACTCTGTGTATGACCCTGGCTTGATCCTGACCTTGTTCCTGTCTGCTGCTACTCTGTGTATGACCTTGGCTTGATCCTGACGTTGCTCTTGTCTGCTGTTCTATATTGATCCTGGTTCTGCATACTGAGTACTCTACTTATCCTCCGGGATCCACGTGTTCTCTGGAGAAACTCCTCCTGCAACTGGAGCACCTACGGGTTCCATCTCATCAGGCATTTCCAAGCAGCAACACCACTGGCAACCCGTGCTTCTTTGGGCACTGCACCTCCTGTTTCCACCTCCAGGGGCGCACTGCACTTAGCCGTAAGGGGAGCCCTCTCTCTATTGCAGCCTCCGGTCAGGTACGTGACAGATTAGATCACTGTGTAGTCAGACAACTGTGGCCCTCCTGTGCTTATGGGTCTCAAAATGGTTATATAATCTGCTATGGCTAAAGTTACACCCTTGAGAGAGGGGTCTACAAAATCTGCATCACTGTACCATTTCCATTGTGTCCACCTTATCAAAACACAGATGTGGTTTTAATGGGATTCAAGTTATTGCTAATGGCTTGCTATTTCGTGTCAAGCATAGTATTTAAAGGGCTTTATGGAGTGTAAAAATGCTCCTGCAACAGTCCATCTCTGTAGTCACTCTGAAGTTACCCAATGCACCCCATCATAAGCAACATGTATAAAATTATTTGGGGGCTAAATATGTATATATACACCTGCAGGAGCCACTGGCTATGACAGGTCCTCTGTTCTTACCTTAACTTTGGTAAATGCCTCACTGACACTAAAAGTATACACATTAGCAGGGGTAGGTTAGTAATTTTAATACCTTAGGGTCACTCTGAAAATAGATTTGGGACCTTGTAGCCAATAGCAAAGCATATTGTCAAGTCATTATCAGATAAAGCAGAGTATGACAGTGAAAAATTTAGCAACATAAACAATACACTGAGGATTCATATAAAAGTTTCAAAAGTATCACAGTGAACTCAAACCAGACCAGCATAAACTGTAGTTCTCCTCACTGCAAAAAAAGACAACAAAGACAGATACCAACACAACTAGAGGCTAATGGGTTCTTTGAATGAGGGAGCTAAGCCTAGGGCCTTGTAAAAGAGGATTTGCAACATATTGGGAACTTCCCTCAATGGCAATTGAAGACATTGGAGTGCTTGGTAGTCCTGGGTATTCCTGCACTCAGTGAGCAAGTCTTAAGAATCAATGAATTCGTAAGACATTGAAGTGGGAGGGGCCAAGTAAAAGGCTAAGATTCTGTGGTATAGATTCTGGGCAAACAGTACTAGTGGTGCTCAAAAGTGGACAAGTGCAAAGTAATAGTACAAGACAAAGGGTGATAAATCTTACCAATGGCTATGCAAAAAGTCAACAACAAGCCAATAATGGGTCAATGACCTGCTCAGCAGCCCCCACTTTGGTGCAGTGATGATTCCAGGCAGCTTCTTTGATGAACTGGTAAATTGTGAACCCAGTGGTATAATAGCAGTCTGTGTTTCTGGAGTGAAGCTGTGGCAGCTTCAGGCCAGTAGCCAGGGCTGTATTCTCTGGCTCCCTAACAGCAGGAGTTACAGGCCTTGAAGTGGAGCCTGTCGACAACACAGTGCCTTTGCTGCAGTGAAGCCCCAAACCAACATTGCTAGCCTTGACATCTGGACTAGATAACTCTTCCTCTCTTCCCTTTCTGCTACAACTCCATGTGCATAAATTTATTATTATCTAGCAAAACATTATTCTTGCTGTGACTTCGAAAAGCGTTGCCAAACATGGTGTGTAGAAAAAGGCCTATTGGGAGATGTGGTTCTGGTAGTAAGGTTTACATTAATAGGAACTGGCTTTTGCAGCAACTGCCCCTGCAAGAATTTTAAAAGCCTTGGTGAGGATGTCCCAGGAAGTAATGAGAAACTTTTGCATAATGAGAACACGATAAAAAAAGAATAAAAAGAATGCTTGATATACTCTAAAGTAAGAGAGGAGGTTTAGAGGTAAATTTGGTTAATACCTAGACAAACACTTTAAAGGCTCTATTTATAAAGCAAAAATGTGACTTAAACCAAACATTCTCTGGTGGAGAACTTCCAGGTCCACGTGTTTTAAATGGCAGTCATTGATTCTTCACCAAAGATGACTTGGTGAAAATCACAGTGTATTCTATGTAAATAGACCCCTGAGTCTCAGAAAAGGAGTTACCTATTGAATATATTAGAAGCAGGGGTCAGATTTGTATTCATCCTACAACAATTAAAAATGGTAAATCAGCTCTCATATCTTTAATTTTGCCAAAATTCAGTATTCATAGAGCTGCTCAGGAAAGGGTAGAATTGTGCTGTCAGCAGTCAAAAACAGGATTTTCAATTGGGTCACAATAAGTACAAAGGCAATGTAAAAACATATCACAAAAACAATCCCTTGTTCATAGTGGTTACCGTACTCCAATATGCTTATTCATTACTCTGATAGGGAACACCCTAATGACTCATGGGGACATTCTACAACCAAAGAACAAGTAAGTTTGGTTGGAAGTCCTGTTATCCAGCTGTATTTATGTTCAATGAGATCACCAGGAAATGAATTACATAAAATTCACTACGGATTTATACTTTTGACTTTTGCCTATTTGCAGTGGAAGTCCATCTCAGCTGTTTTGCACCATAAATTACATTGGGGCGTGTAAAAGTCTCTCTGTTAATATTCAAACTGTATCCTCAATAGACTGCATGAGAGATAATTAGCTAGATGCTTACTCAAACTGGTGTAAGGTCAGCGAACAATAAAAACTGAAATGGCACACAGTTTGCAAACATAAGAAGATGTTGTTTGTTCAGATGTTCATCTGAGGCACATTAACAAAATCAGCTTTTTATTGAAGCTTAAAAGCAGCTGTAGTAGTTACTGGACCTTACAAAATGAAACAATTAAGTGTGTCCATCTGGGGTGTGCTGTAGATTTTGAAACCAGTCACCAGGAAACCGTAGGCATGGAGAAATATTTCCTTGCTTTGTTCTAACCTGTTACCTAGCACCCTGTTGATGTACCCAGATTAAAGAATTGATGAGAATCTTCAATTGTGCTGATAAAACCCTATGGAAGATGCTTATTGTTTTATGGGTAAGCCATTAAGGAAATTTACCAGTCAAGCACAGAATTAAAAAGCAACTATCCAACTCTCTTACATGGAATACAAATTCTGATACCCTCTCAGTATTTCTACTTACTGGTATATTATATTAGCTATGGTCATACTGCAGACTTATCCAAATAAAATGAAAGCTTGAGTTTTGGCCAGGTTCAGTGCAATTACATTGAAAGTAGGCAATTGCCAGTTATTTCCATAACAAAAGCACTGGAAATGTAGTTGCAGTCAGAGACCTAGTTTTCTTTCTCAAGTATCCTTCTGGTGGATCCTTTAGGACCAAGTAAATATATTTACTATGCACCAGATTTATTTCAGATAGTGATATTAAAGAGTATTAGTGGGGACTACTTTGCAAATATAAGTTATTTGCTTCTGATAGGTTACAGCTTGAAATGCTTATAACCTAACTGGGTTAAAAGTAAAAAACTTACTACTTCCCAAAATCTGAAGCAGGAGGGTGTGCTAGGCTGAAAAAGCCCCTCCCCCCTCATTCAGATAAAAGAAAAAAGGCCCATGAGGTCTCCTGGGATGTATGACACCATTGTGGCCTAGGCCAGAAGAAATTGAAGAAATGTTAGAAAAAGTTTAAACAAGCAAATATAATATACCTTCCTATCTATTTACTAATGTTAGCAGCTCAAGGATTAAAAATAATTAATTTTGAATGAAATAGTTTAGTTACGCTTTAAGAGTTTGCTGCATGAAATTACCTTCACTGTATAGCTACCATACAAACAAAATAGTTTATAAACAGTGCCCCCAGTATGTAAAATGTGCTCATAATTATTTCTTCTTCTACCATTATTATTTTTATTAGTTGTAGTATCTAAGGTTTTTATGTTAATACCAAAACCTTTTGATCGATGTACAAAAATTAAAATAAGAATAAAAACCAGAACTGCAGTGAATCGCCTACACCAATCACACTCTCATACCCAGTGTATTATATAGCCAAAACTTTACCCGTAAAGTGCCGCACTTCACGCCCCCTATTCACTATTGCAAAAATCATACAAATAAAAAAATATAACAAAATAAGGATGTTGGTGATAAGTCCAATGTCAATCTTCTTTGTGCATAATCCAACTTCCACTTCAAATTGCACTTCTTAATATTGCTGCGACTCTATTGATGGTTCTTAAAATAATCCGCAACCTCTTTGTGCCACATATAATCATGTATTTGTGAATATCCTCCACTAACTGTACGCTCACCTGAGGTATATGACCAAACTGTTAAGTAAGGTCATTTAATGCTTGTGTGCTTTATATAGGGCTCATAGTGGTATGCCCCAAATAGATGGATTCGGGTCTTCTCCTTAAATTGAGCAACTCTCTTATGATACTCCTCCTCCATGCAGCAATCCTCCTCAAGCATATGTATGGAAAGCGAAACCATCAAACAGTGCTTTATTCTTTAAAAAACGATTTATTTTCTTCAAATCAACTTCCAGTAGTGCACTCAAATTTGAAAGGTGCCTAAGCACACCACACTAATCCAAACAGTCAGATTGCCAATGTATACATCGGTCAGAAGCATTAATAGAGTTATAGCAATATAAAGAAGTACAATTTGAAGTTGAATTATGCATAAAGAAGATTGACATTGGACTTCATCTCCAACATCCTCATGTTGTTATATTGTTTTTTAGATTTGTATGATTTTTGCAATAGTGGATAGGAGGAGTGAAGCGTGGCACTTTGTGGGGAAAAAAATACAAGATTTTTGCCTACAGTTTGCAAAATGTAATGATAAAGCTCCAAAACAATTCAAGGCAAGAGGATTAGATGGGCCACGCTCTTGAAAGGTTACAATCTAGAAGGGAAGGGTAAAAAAAAAACAAAGTTAACAAATGTTATGGGATGAGTTGATGGAAAATATAAAAATTAAAGTTTGTTGTTTTTTTTGTTTTTTTTTTAAAAGGTAGAAATGTGATAGGTTTGACTGAAGAAAATATTTTCAGGCATCACATAATGGTGGACAAAGTAGGGGATAACCAGAGAGAATGGGACAGGGAGTTCCAGAGGATAGGAGAGGCTCTGGAGAAATCTTGGGAGGCAAGCATGGGTTGAGGTGGCAAGGGAGCTAAAGAGTGGAAGGTCTTGGGAGGAGATCAGAGTCCAGTATGGGTGATATTTTGAGATGAGGTTGGTGATGTAGCTCAGGGCAGAGTGGTTATTGTTTTTGTATGATGTTGTTAATGGGAGGATTGACAGAGAGGGGCAGTGGACATATCTGTAACAGTGGCCATGGGAGTCAATACACAAATTTCATATTTGTATTATAAACTGCACCCACTGGAAAATGATTTGTAGCATCAAATACTGTTTGTAGGTTAGTAATACTCAGTAATACATTTCTGCATGTGAAATGCCACAGTCTTTAATAAACATAACAATTTTGTCTCTTTAATGGTCTGGCCTCCAAACACCAGGCACACTCACATGACTGACATCTGCCCTTGTACAGCATTAGAAACACCCCTTTATTCCAAGTTCTAATTCCATACCCCTAGGTCCTTAGAAAATAGGCCTTACAAAATCTGGCCACTATCAGTTAGAAAACAAAATTGCCTCCACCTCTGCCGTCTTAACAAAATCAAATAAAATATTAAACGATCCATTGATTGCTTCTTATCTGGTTTTACGTACTTTTTATAGTAATGTATTTTGTAATCACAGAGTTGGCATCAATGCTGTCATTCTTGGAGAGCAGCCAGACTTAGAGTCAGCAACCATTTCATTGACTTTACCCCCTTTGTCAACATCTTCAATTGGGATTAGTTTCAGGTTTGGGTTGAACAAGAGTTTGACCCAAACCCAGCCTGTGAGCAGTTTAGTTATTGGGAAAACTGGCCATATTTGTCCAGTTAATATGCCCAAACCTCCAAATGATATTGTAAACAAAAATCAGCTGGCAGTCTATCATTTAGCAGTGGTAGCAACACCGCTGCTACATGACATGACATGACATGACATACAGTATCTCCAGTGCTGCTGGAATGTAAATAGTGCCAGGGATCCTGGGTGCTTTCATTAATCAAATATAGTCATAACCGTATTTGTTCAATACAACATGTACTATAAGCAGCATTCAGAATGTGCAAACAGCACCCACAATATTAAAAAAATGATAAAAAAAATTCAGTGTAAATAAAGTTCAATGGAAAAAAGTACAAAATATGTCATAAATATCACCGCAAAGAAAGTATCTTCCACAAGCCAATGGAAATCCTCACCACCACACGTAAGCAACAGAGCTAAAATGCATTCATCAACATTAAAGCTGTCTGAGGAAAGCAGCAACATGCGCGTTTGTGTCAACAGGATCCTTCACACGTGGTCAACCAGCTCCATTGTCACAATGGGGACACCCCGCAGTATCAGTGCTCACCACTGGGGACATTTAGAAGGTTTGCTTGATAGTGTCTGAGGAAAAAAGTACTCACCACATGGAGCAACAAGCAGGGAATACCATATAGTGTAGTATATTTATTAAGAAGTATAGATTTCTTATAAGAAAGCAAAAGGCTTTATACAAATGCCAGTAAAACAATTGACATGACAAATGAAACAGTGCACTTACAAGGAGAGCCGCCAGTTCCAAACATGTAAGTGGCAGCAAGATGTCAGCTTGTATCTTTTGTCCCAACGTGTTTCATGTGAATGCACATCTTCAGGGGACATTGGTATGCCTTCTAGCGTCCCCTGAAGATATGCACGCTGGCACTTTAGCAGTGGAACCATGATGATTCACTTACTCCTATGAAGGCAGAGTCTGTTACTTCTGCTGGAAATTACTTTTTTGGGATGTGTAGTGGGTGGCAATGGAGTTTTAGCATGCAAAGAGCCAAACCTTGCTACCTTTTAGCATTATCAAAGACTGCCTTTATTATACTAACTTCTTAAAGCAGAACACCACTGAAGATTCAAAAGGAAGAATTAATCCTATTAAAAAAAGGATTTGACTAGCCTATTCTAGAGAGAGTACTACAAACAAGGACAAACAGAGATGAGCTTCTCACAACTTCATGAATCATTCTGCATCTGAGAGACACTCCTCAAGATCCTCCAAGTCACTACAATAAAAATCTTACACTCTCAGACAACAACTTATTAAAGCCTGTGCTAATGCTGAAGCTTCTATAATTCAGGCAGCCTCTGCCCAAAAGAAAGCAGAGATGGAAGAAGCTGCATGCAGGAGAAAAGAGATGGAAGCGTTGGATACACAAAAGCACAAGATAGCACAATAGTACGCCACAACCATAGCAAGGTTAAAGGTTTTAGAGCAAGCTGCAAGTAAAAGGAGGAAACAGCAGCAGACACACAGTTGATTTTCATGTATCATATTCCTCACATGTTCTCCAAAAACTTCAGCTCCCAGTCACATCAGCTGTATCCCTCATCCAAGATCAGTATGCTTTGCATACCTCTTCTCAAGACAATCTGCCAACACATCCATATGCAGACAATAGGCAACACACCTTTCCATGGGGCTAGTCAGTTACCTCCTATCAACACAGCAATCAACTTTAAGCCAGTATCAGGTATGAACGTCTTTGCACCACCATAACTCCCAAAGTCACACAATTTCAGCACACCAGTCAATGTAACAAACTTTGTTCCACGTGCAGCTGTGCATTCAAAGTCTGAATATTCAGACATGTCACAGTTCACTAAATACATGCTCCACAAAGAGCTCTCCAAGACAAATATCACTGAATTTTAAGCCAACCCTGAAGATTACAGAGGCTGGAAATCCACCTTCGAAGCCACAAATCGGTGAACTAGATTTCACAACTACAGAAGAACTAGATCTGCTTATCAGGTGGCTAGGTCCTCAATCTGCTGAATGTATCAAAATACTCAAAGGTGTTTACTTTGTCAATCCTGACACAGGTCTTAATGACAGACTTTGTGTAGCTCCTGCAGACCTGAAGCCAATGAGGGTACTCTATTTAAAAGGTTGCAAACCTTCCCAAAAATATTTGGCGGAGACATTCTACAGTTTTACGAGCTCAGTGATTTTATCTTGGAGCTTCAATTCACCAAAGCTGATACCCACCAACCTGTCCCTTGTTACCTAGCTATCAGTCATGGGGTCAGCCCAAAAGTCTTCACGTTACCTGATGGTATACAAGAAAAATGGGCTTTGCTTGAATCATGGTATAAGGAAGAAAATAAGGTTTTCTTCCCTCCTTTTCCTTTTTCTGTGAGTTCATTAGAAAAATTGCAGAAACTAAGAATGATCCTATCTTCTCATACGGGGAGTCCATCTCTCTTGGCCCACCTTTGCCAAAGCCTGAAAGCTCACACATTTCACATAGACACCACACAGAACCAGTGTTTGTGAAAAGGACAGATATTCTGCTTGCACCTACAACAGTCCCTGAAAACACTGATCAGAACAGGAAAATCAAGAACCCAAATCACCAATGTCCTATACATAACAAATCACACCCACTTAAGAATTGTATCGGCTTCAGAAAGAAACCCTTGCAAGAGCGCAAAAAGTTTTTAAAGAAATGTGGGGTTTGCTTTAAATGAGGTCCACAGAACATCATGCTAAAGACTGTAAGGCTACTATTATGTGCAAAGAATGTAACAGTAATGATCACATGCAAACCCTCTATCCATTTTCAGACAGTCCCATTCTGCCCAACGACAATCCTCCCAAGGCAAAGCTTGGCAGGGAGGACACAGACCAAACAGAGCTTCATACTCCATTTACTATATAAATAAAATATACTATATAAATAAAATATACTTAGTTTGTATATACCCCTAAGGTCAACTTAAAAAGTCTGTAAGACAGTATACTATTCTAGATGATTAGAGTAACCAATCTCTTGCAAGATCAAAGCTGTTTGACCTGTTAAACATAACACAAGATGCCTTACCATATACCCTGAACACCTGTGCTGGCATTACAGAAATTTCAGGCAGAAGAGCCACTGGTCTTCTAGTAGCTACCATAAATGGCAGTGTCAAAATATCATTACCCACTCTCATTGAGTGCAACCAGATTCCAGCCAACAGAGAGGAGATCCCTACTCCTGCAGCTGCCTTTCTACACTCTCAATTGAGGGGCATAGTTGACCACATACCAGCTCTTGACAGAAATGATGATATTCTCCTGCAAGACATCCCAAGTTGTACAAAAGGATCACCAACAAATCAATGGGTCACATGACACACCATATGCTCTACATTTCAACCTAGGCTGGGTCATCATAGGCAATGTCTGGGTAACTTGTGGAGGTCTTCCACAGTTTCTTCTTTAAAGACATGCATCCTAACAAACGGTCACATTACCCGTTTTGAACAGTGCACACATCACTGCCATGTCAAGAAAAGGCTTTGAAATAAAGAAATTCAACAGTTTTTCACACAAGGTGATAATAAGGCCCTTCATTTTTGGGATGATACTGTCAGCAACACAGTGTTTGTTGTAAAAACTAAAGAAAAAACTGGCAGTCACCATGGAAGACAGGGAGATCCTAAAAACTACCAGTAATGAGTTCTATCAGGTCAATTCAGATAGCTGGGTAGCACCACTACCATTTTGTGCCTCAAGAAAGAAACTACCAATTCATGTTCAGCATGCAGAAGCATGGTTTACTTTTTAACAATGCACCCTTAACAAAAAACCTGAGATGAAAAACGCTTTGTTGACTCTATACAACAGGTATATGTGAGAGGTCATGCTGAGCCTGAACCACCTATCAATGAAAGAATGGAACGTTGGTACCTCCTATGCTTTGAAAAGTGTACAAGCCAGATTAGATCAGAGTGGTCTTCGACTCAAGTGGTCAATATGAAGATTTTTCCCTTAGCGATGTCAACTTCACTGGACCTAATCCGAACAACAACTTTTTAGGAGTTTTGCTCCACTTCAAACAAGAACCAGTTGCTGTTATGGCTGACATTCAGCAAATGTTCTATTGTTTCATTATTCGAGAAGACAACAGATACTTCCTCAGGTTCCAATGGTATTGCAACAATTATGTCAGTGACAAAGTCATAGACAACCAGGGGCGGACTGACAAATCATGGGGCCCCTGAGCAATAGGGGATCATGGGGCCCCTGTGTCCTTGCCCAAACTCAAAAAATCCTATGAAAAAGGTACCAGGGGCATCTCATGGGGCCCCCTACTGACCCCGAGCCCTCGGGCAGTGCCTGAGTTTCCAAATGGTCAGTCCACCCCTGTAGATAACCACACCACGTAAGTATGTGTTTTTGCTAACAGCCCTTCTCCTGTAGCAATTCTTGGCTGAGAACAGCTCAAGAAATTGAAAAAGAATTCAGATCTGATGGATGTGAAATTGTGGAAAGAAATTCTGCACAGACAATGAGTTTAAACCTCTGCCTAGAGAAGAAGAAGCAATTGATCTCAACAGAACTCAGGATAATCTGGCCACTGCTAACATCAGGCTTCACAGCATTGTCTTGAACAGTGATAAGGTTTATGAAAGCCTTTCCTTGTGATGACCATGCTGTTAGTGTAAAGGAATTTGAGCTAGGAACAGATCTATCCCTTATCTGTCAAATGGCTTTGGGATGTCAAACAACACACATTCACATTTCATGTATTAACATGTGACAAGTCCTTCACAAAATGAAGAGTTTTTTATGCTGTGAACAGCACTTACGACCCTCTGGGTTTCATAGTTCCCTTGACCATTGTGGGTTAAACACTTCTAAGACAGCTTACTTCTGAAAACACAGATTGGGATCTGGGAAGTTACAGCTAACTTGCCAAACTGGATCAGTTATGATGATCGCACTTGCAGTGATTAGATTGAAGAGGCAGAACAAAAGTTTTTGGTTATAGTTTCACCAAAACATGAATTGATAACATTGTTTACATCGAGTTAATCTTCTTAAACAGCGGTTCTCAACCTGGGGGTCGCGACCCCTTTGGGGGTCGAACGACACTTTCCCAGGGGTCGCCTAAGACCATCGGAAAACACATATTTCCGATGGCCTTAGGAACCGAGACACCGCTCCTTGATCCGTCTGCAGGTGTGGGCGGGATGACATGCCGTCCCTGTCATCTGGACACACCCCCGGGATCAATCCTTCCTCGTCGGTGATTGGCCGCCGGAACTGTAGCTCAAGAGAGGCACACAGGCGGCCAATCACCGGCGAGGAGGTGGAGCTTGGAAAGGAGGAGCCGAGCGGCACCGCGAAGCACGAGCGAGTGAAGAGGAGGAAAGCGGCCGGAGAAGGAAGCCATCTGACCGGTAAGTGTTTGTACCATGGGAGAGGGAGGGAGCGAGCGAGCCAAGGCTGGAGCAGGGGTCAGCAAGGTAAGCATCATTGGTGTCAGTGGGAGGAATAGTGCCCAATCATTGGTGTCACTATTACCAATGATGGGGCACTATTCCTCCCCCCACTGACACCAACGAAGGGGCACTATTCCTCCCACTGACACCAACGATGGGGCACTATTCCTCCCACTGACACCAACGATGGGGCACTATTCCTCCCACTGACACCAACGATGGGGCACTATTCCTCCCACTGACACCAATGTTGGGGCACTATTGCTCCCCCTGATACCAATGATGGGGCACTATTCCTCCCACTGACACCAATGATGGGGCACTATTCCTCCCACTGACACCAATAATGGGGCCGTAATCCCCCCACTGACACCAATGATGGGGCACTATTCCTCCCACTGACACCAGTGATGGGGCACTATTCCTCCCACTGACACCAGTGATGGGGCACTATTCCTCCCACTGACACCAATGATGGGGCACTTTTCCTCCCACTGACACCAGTGATGGGACACTATTCCTCCCACTGACACCAATGATGGGGCACTTTTCCTCCCACTGACACCAGTGATGGGACACTATTCCTCCCACTGACACCAATGATGGGGCACTATTCCCCCCACTGACACCAATGATGGGGCACTATTCCCCCCACTGACACCAATGATGGGGCACTATTCCTCCCACTGACACCAATGATGAGGCACTACTCCTCCCACTGACACCAATGACGTGGCACTATTCCTCCCACTGACACCAATGATGAGGCACTATTCCTCCCACTGACACCAATGATGTGGCACTATTCCTCCCACTGACACCAGTGACGTGGCACTACTCCTCCCACTGCAAAATTACAGTTATGAAGTAGCAACAAAAATAATTTTATGGTTGGGGGTCACCACAACATGAGGAACTGTATTAAGGGGTCGCGGCATTAGAAAGGTTGAGAACCACTGTTCTTAAAAGACTAAAGATTGCCATAAGCGCATTAAAAATATAGAGAGGTGAGTAGAGTAGAAGCATAGCAATCAGTTGTATAGCTATCTGCACTTCACATGTAGATGTTGCACACATTTACACGTCTCTCACTGCAGGATTTTGACACATTTATGTAAGAGCTGTGAATGTTGAAAATATAAAAAATGTATTTGAAATCTGAATATTAAACATTTTTTTCCTGCTGCTTACAGAAAATTTCAGCCTTCCCGACAAGAACAATGATAAGCAATGCAGGCATCAGGTACTCAGGACTGAGAAAGGACAGGTTATCAAACTTGTCACACTTTAGTCACAGAGGCCTAGATTAGTGGCTCCCTTGAGGCATTAGTCTGATGTATTATACAGCTTGTCCTGCAGATCCTACACTTGCTTTCCATGTAATGGGATTTGTACTGATTATGCCTAAAATGGCACCATGTTGCATCGTTACAAGGGACTAGTTAGAATAGTGAGATGACATGTGTTTTCAGTTTGAGATTTACATGTCAGAGTTCTTAGCAGCAATGCCTTCTATATTATGGTTAGATACACAGTGGATTTCCCGTTGCTTCAGCTGACTGCGGATGCTCCCAGTCATTGCGGGGTCAGCTGGACTTCAGTCAGGAAATGCTGCTGGATCATCTTACAGGGCGGGTATGGAATAGAGATCTTAAAACAAGCAATGGCTTAGATTACCTTTCACTGCTTATGCAGCAATACTTCATATCCTGTTATCTGCCAGCTGCAAGAGTTCCTCTTTATAGGAACAAGGTTTCTCACTTAAAACTATTTTTTCTTATCTTACTACTGGCAACTTTCTCTGATCTCAATTGAAGCTTTAAAAAAATGGAAGCAGCTATGAACTTATTAAGATATCACATTTTACGAGCTAAATATGAGCTAATTAAATATGTGAGCTAACTAAAATGAGCCAGTTAAAATAGATTCATAAAAGTAGATGGGCATAAATCGAATGGAAATGTACACATTACTGTACCCCCCTTCAGTCCTTGACCACCTCCCAGCCACCAGCATCCTAGCAACCAATAAAATGCTACAGCCCAGTCCAGCACTTTCACTTCGAATTCAGAAGGAGCTCATTTGTGTTTTCCTCTCGCCAGGCTCTACCTTTCACCCTCTACCATGCTGCATTGAAGGATCTTCACCTTTTCCAGATAAAAAAAACTTCACAGCTTTCTAAAATGTTCATTAATGTTATTATCATACCTTAAGCTTTTTTGGGCCCCCCAGAAGCCTGGCCAAAATACTTCTAATTAGCAATTCCATCATCCTGTCTGCATGGAATGAATGGAGGTCTGTAGCATGGACGTGGGTGATGTGGAATTATCACAATGCCTTATGTGATTGACTGCCTGACACCCTGACTGCCAAACTACAACTTCCTCCATTCTAGAACCAGAATATAGCAATTTCAGCCCAAACCTCGATAATTACCAGACAGAACCAGTATATTAGGTTAGGACTGTAGATAGCAAATGTACCCCAAGTATCAGACAGAACAAATGTTGGAGTAAAACAGGACTGACTTTATTAACAAACAGCACAGCATTTGTACACAAAACTTTCCCCAAAGACAGGTATGGCCCACAATACAAGTCCCAGTGGAAAATTACATTACATAAACAAAACAATCAAACACAAGAAACAATGGATTCCTTCCTGGAACCTAGCAGTCTGGACTCTGGAGGTGATTACACAAAATGAAAGCTTATCACCTAAACCTAATTACAGCAAACAATAGTTGATGCTAGAAAACCTGTGACAGAAAATAAAAAGTTTCTTAACCCAACATATGCTGGAAGTAACCCCCTGCACATAACACATCACTCCAGGATAATAGTCCCACTACGTACAGTATGCCAAGGGGTCCCAGAAACAGTCCTTCCAGCCCTAATTGCATGGAAAGGGTAGCTGGTATAATTCATGGCCAGCCAGGTACCCAGGGAAATGATATAATCCTCTCATTAGTCCTAGATCTATAGTCGGTGGGAAGGAGGCTGGCCCCCAGGCTCCTCCAAAAGCCCAAGTTGCTGTGGTCTCCGGGACCCCAGTTTCCTTTCCTCCTTGCAGTTACAATAGTGCCACATTCCTCCACACTGTGCTGAGTACTCTTTATTCCACACTCCTTCATTCTTTAACACCGTATGCCTGTCATCTCAGACTCTCTTTACACATCCCTTCAAGCCATTTCCAATATTCAGCCCAATACAACTCATGCTCAATTTGTGTCCTGCCAGGATGAATCAGTTCATTTTATTTTTCTCTAGGGAGGGGGCCCAACTTATGATCTTGCTTATAACCCCACTGCATTTAAAAAATGCTGATGGTACAACAGGATCTATGGCTACTTTTAAGGAGTTTTGAGTGTTAAGTACTCACTATATATAAAAGGCCCATATTAATACATGTATTATTGCTGCATGTTAAAAAGCACACACAATGCATGTTAAGGTCTGTCATTCTATTCAATAGCACCACTGGCTCGTTTACATGTTTGTAGCAGTCTCTGGAAAGCAATCTGTGCTGGATAACTTTTCAGATAGTGTATAGGAGCAGCTAGACAGGTATTCAGGAAGAGGTATTTCTGTCTCCTCCATGCCTGTGTTTTATTTCAACAGCCAAAAGGGTTTTGATTAGGAATACAGACACTAGGTTTGTAGTTGTGGTCTTGCATAATTTTTGCCACACTGTGAAGCAAAGTATCACAACTGTGGCATGCATACAACTACATCCAGCCACAATGCTATTAAAAAATTGTGCCGTTGGAGCAGTAAAACTATGGCTCAATCTCCTGTTTTTTCTGAACCTTGACCACAAGTCTAAATGAACCCTAGGGCTAAGTTCACACTAGCTTTGTAAGCAGGCATTTTCCAAGTGTTTGAAAATTATCAAAATCATACACATGGCAGCACACAGTGCTGTTCACACTGAAGAGTTAGCATCACGTCACGGCAAAATCGACGCCTCATGTTGAGTCAGTAGGAGTTGAAGCCTTTCAACACCTCCCATTCAAGTCTATAGTGATGCTTCTCAAATGACAGGCAGGTGTTTGTGGGGCGTTAATACCATTAACTTCTTTATAGGCGTTTGTGATGCAGTTGTAATGCTTGGAAAACGCCTAGGAAACGCCTCATAAATGCACATAGGGCGTTTGGATAGCGTTTTTAACACTCCTCAAATGCTCCCCAAACACCTGTCAAACACTATAGGGATCTTTAAGAAGAAATCAAGTGGGAACAAGCCCTTAAGCTGCAAGAGTTTGAAAAATGCCCTGGGCAGGATGCACAGATAAAAACAGTGTAAATGACTATTACAGTACAGATCTCATTGTGTAATTTGTGTAAAAAGGCAGTAAACGGCAGTTAAAGGAAATGTGTCTTGAGATGAACATGGAGGCTGCTATTGCCACTTTTCTGAAAATGCTAGTTTGCTAGATGTTGTACCATTTCTCTAATTTAAATAAATGACCAAAGAACAAGTATGCAGATAAGGACGTCTGACTTTTCTTCAACTTTCTTGATTTAAAAATTCAATCTAAGTTTTTGATTGCAAACATTGAGTCACTAGAACAGCCAGGCAACTGCCATTTCCAGATGAGGGTCAGCTATACCAGCACCACATTTTCTTTCTGCCAGATTTTCTTTAACACAAACGCTCAAGTATGAGCAGGATCTAATACCGTTGGAAGACAGAAATGTCACTGCTTTCAGACTTTTTCGTTTTAACAATTTGGCATTTACAAATTAACTGTGACATAGCATTTTAAATGTTAATTTCACTTTATATTATAGTACCCAAGCTATTCATTTTCTGCTTACTTTATTGGTAAAAAAAAAAAGAAAGATATGAAACAAAAAGTGAGCCTGTATAATTTCTTCCAATCCATCAGCAGGAACCGTGGAATGTAATGAAAATAAACATTTGCAGAGCTATACAGTTACAGTTATTGTTATTTGTTATCTAAAACAAACATAGAATATATTTAATAGGAATAGAAAACTTATATTGAAAGCTTCAAATACTCGAGGATCATTTCACCCAAAAGTGATAGCTTACCTATGGGTGGAACCTGGTAGACCGAGTCTGCTCCTGGCTTTCTTTATGTCTTTAATACTTCAGCAGCAAAATCTTTCCTCCAAAGTTCCGGATTGTTCCAGGACACCAGGGACCAGGGGCGGACTGACAACTCATGGGGCCCCCGGGCAATAGGGGATCTTGGGGCCCGTGTCCTTGCTCAAACTCAAAAAAAGCCTATGATAAAGGTACCAGGGGCATCTCATGGGGCCCCCTAATGACCCCAGGCCCTCGGGCAGTGCCCGAGTTTCTAAATGGTCAGTCTGCCCCTACCTGGGACATTAGAGTTTTCCCATCCACTTTTTGGTGGGGGAGTGGGACTCCATCATTATGGTTAACCCCCAAAGGGCAAATGTCTCTCCAATACATTTTCAAGACACTGTCAGATGGGATTTCTTAAGAACCAATAAAACTGCACAGTGGCATATGCAACAACAATGTGATTTTTTTTTTTTTTTTTTTTTTTTTTTTTTTTAGGAGGAAGAAGAAGAAATCAAACTTGAAATAAACATGCTGAAGAAGTACTCACATCACAGAAACATTGCTACATATTATGGAGCATTTGTCAGGAAAGGCTTAGCAGGCCAGGATGACCAACTTTGGGTAACTGAAAACTGTAACACCTACATAACTTTATTACTGAAAGGGAATAAATAATAGAATTTGCTTGGTGGATCCACATGTATTAGCTTACTCCATGAAGGATCTGGTAATCTGATGTCCCCATTACATTTATATACTAAATAGGGCCACTGTATGAAAAAATAAAAGCACCTGAGGGAAACTAGGTAAAGTTTTATTGAGAAATAGTCATTTCCTAGTACCTTCCAAAACTGAAAAAATCAGTTCTGGGTAGACTGAGCCTTTAAAGGGTATTACCTCTTTTGCAGCTAACTTAAGATAATACCTACTATATTTGTTACATGTTCTCACTCATAGCATAGCTTAAAAATATTTAAAAATCGTTGTTTACATTTTTACTTTTTCTTTTTGAAAAAGCCAAAGCTGAAGTTTTGTTTCCTGCAATGTTATGTTAAAGTAGCCAAACTTATTTATTTTGGATAACATAGGGAAGGGTTATAACACCTGTGTTATTGTCATCTATGTCCCATTGGAATGTTTCCCCTTCACTTTCTATCCCATATTCACAACAGGTGACGAAATCCCTCCAAACTGAAGGAAATCCCTGGTACAGGAGGGTCATGAAAATTAGTGTCCTGCTGGGAAGGTTTTTGCCATATTTCGGGTACCACTCAAATTGTGGAATTTCACTTTAGGTGAAAGCAGTCACCAGGAAAATTAGAGAGGATGAAACTCCCTATTGGGGACACTGACAGCAATGCAAATCTGACAGGTGTTGTAATCCCTCTCCACTCCATCTAAAACTAACAAAAGATTTCCTTCAGTTATACGTTAAGGAGGTGGCCGAGGAGCAGTAGCATCCCTAGGCAAGTGCGGGGGTGGTCAACTGGACCTGCTCCATGAAAAGGTAAGTTGTAAAGCAAGCTGACAATCCCCACAGGATGGTTCGGATCTGCGGATTGAGCATAATGAATTGGAGTCCAATCCATTATGCTCCCCAATCCGCAGATCCTATCCATCCTGCGGGGATCGTCGGCATGCAACCTATACGGGTTGACACCGGACCTGCTCCACGAAAAGGTAAGCTGTAAAGAAAGCCGATGATCCCAGCAGGATGGATCGGATCTGTGGATTGGGGAGCATAATGGATCGGAATCCGATCCATCATGCTTAATCCGCAGATCCGATCCATTCTGTCGGAGGGGGTGTCACCAAGTGTTATCGTACCGGGTGACACCAACCCCAGGGACACCCCTGCTGAGGAGTTAATGTTTACCATAAATAACCCTGTCTATATTGTGCTGCCACATCTCATTCTTCGTTGTAAACTTAAAGAGGAGCTCCACCCAAAAGGGGAAGGTCCGCTTTAAGAACTGCTCCCCCGCTCCCCATTAAGGATTGGCACCTTTGGGGGCAGGGGGGGGCGGGTACCCGAATTTGACAGGTACCCGCTCCCACTTCCGGTCTAGGCGATCGGAAATGGAAGGTCTCCTCCCTCCCTGTAGTCTTTTGGGACACGTGACAGGTCCCAGAAGACTATAGGACCATTCATGAAGCGCAGCGCTACTCGCGCATGCGCAGTGGGTACCAGGCTGTGAAGCCGCAAGCTGTCACAGCCGGGTGCCCACACTGATTCCGGCCTCCAGGAATACAGGACGGACAGTGAAATGGGCTGCAGGGGACACACCACGGGACCGAGGGACAGGTAAGTGGCTGTTTTTTAAAAGTCAGAAGCTACAGTTTTTGCAGCTGCTAACTTTTCTTTTTTGACAGCGTGAGTGGAACTCCGCTTTAATCTGAACACTGTTGTATCAAAGGGTAAAGATCTCAGGGCTCGTATTCTGCATTGTAGGGAAACTATCTTTCCCCACTTTGTTCCCCTCCACTTTTGCTTTCAAATTGTTCAGAATAGATTGCAGTCTGCCCAAAGGCCTGCTCCAAGAAACTAGAGAGTTAAGAAATATATATGAAAAAAACCCACAAAAATATATTGGGGTATTCTCAATTTGACTGCAAAAGTGGAAATAAACTTGCTGCATTTTTCAAGATATACCCCATAATTATGAGAAAATCTGGTTTCCTTGGATTAAGCCATATCTCTCATGAGACTTTGATAAATCGTTGTTACATTGATGATCTAATTACTTTCTCATATTGATGTTCTCTCTCTTGGTCCTGATTCCTGACTTCCTCTCTGCTTCTCCCTTTCTTTTCTATTTTCCCCTTCACTTATCCCTTGACTTTCACATCTACAACATTATTATTATTATATAGGATTTATATAGTGCCAACAGTTTGCTCAGCACTTTACAATATAAACATGATAGTTTTTAAGGTATAACCGTAATTGTACTATTATATACTTCTCTGTATTATTGACTATATAACCTTTATTATCATTCATTATAATTCTTTATGGTTTGTAATAGCTAGCTAGGATTGTATGTGATTCTTTTTTTTCCAACAAATGCTATTGATTAATGATATAAAAAAGAAAATAACTTGTTGTGGTTACATATGATGAGTGAGAAGATTCACAGTATATAGAAGTATAAGGTGATATATTTTAAAATGGAAACTTCAAACAAGAACTGTACATTTTTAATGGAAAATATAAGTGGAAATACACTTTGGCATGGATTTACTAAAACCGGAGAGTGCAAAATCAGGTGCAGCTGTGCATGGTAGCCAATCAGCTTTTGCTTCTAGCTTGTTCAATTAATTTTTGGCAAAAATAAAACTTGGAAGCGGATTGGTTTCTATACAGATCTGCACCAGATTTTTCACTCTGCAGGTTTAGTAAATCAGTCCCATTCATTCATCATGCATCACTTACAACCTGCTTGAAAAAGTTTGAAAAAAGTTTTTTTTGGTTACTGAACAAGTTGAAGAAACAAAGAAAACCCAGCTAGAATACTGATAAAATAGGAATCCATAACCACAGCACAATACCGATATCTACAAGCACAGGTTTATTTTTTTCCTCTCTCCTAATTTGCTGAGCTACTTTCAAGAGTGCAGCCTTCTTGTAAAAGGTCAAACACCAATAGTGCTATTTGGAAGTAATAACTTTGTTTCAGGTCATGTTGCCTAAATGGAATACCAAGACCTACAGTTCATGTTTACGAAGAGTCCAACTTTCTAAGCGTTTTCCGTGAGCTTTATAAAACAAACTACAATGATGAAGTCACCCGAGTAGGTATATTTATCTGTGGGTATTGCTGCTGGATAAAATGTATTGTCTCTTACAGCTGGTAATGGAGTACTGTGGAGCAGGGTCTGTTACAGACTTGGTGAAAAAGACAAAGGGGAATTGCTTTAAGGAAGACTGGATTGCATATATTTGCAGAGAAGTTCTAAGGGTGAGCTCCTACATTTTAATTTTAAAGTCTGAATGAATAATAACTATATAAATAGGTAAAGGTGTTACTATACTGTTATTTTATCTAAAACCAATGCTATGCTAGGCACTTGTGAATAATAATGCCTTTTTCTAGTAGCCCCATCCTTTTAGTAAAAAATCTCTCACCAACAGAGAAACTCTGTTTTCCAGTTTTTCAGCTTCTGACTTACTAGAGGAGCACTCATGTATCCACTCACTGGATCCAGGTCCTGCACTGTTCATTTTTTATTAGCTCAAAGCAGTGGTCTCCAAACTACAGCCCTTTGCTATGCCTCTCACTGACACCAACAGTGGGGCATTCTTCCTGATACAGATACCAATTAATATTACTACTATTATTCCCACTAATATCAATGATTGGGCTCTATTAGTGGGTACTATCCCACTTATGCCAACAATGAGGTACTATTCCTCCCACTAATACCAAACAATGGGGTACTATTCTTTCCACTAATACCAACGATGGGGCACTATTGCTCCTGCTGATACCAGTGATGGGGCACTTTTCCTTCCACCAACACCAACAATGAGGCACTGTTCCTCCCACTGATGTCAACAATGGAACACTTTTTATCCAACTGATACATCATTTCTTGCACTGTTACTAATGAGGTGATATTTCTCCCACTGATACCAATAATGAGTCACTTTTCCACCCAATAATACAAATGATGGGGCACTTTTCCTCCTCTACTGACCACAGGCAATTTTATGTAATTTTTATACTCCCTCTCACCACCACACATGAGGCAAGATTTACCCTCACTGACAGTGGGGAATTCATTACTCCCACTGGCCATAATCCCTCCTCTTAAAGTCTGAACAACAGTATATTGGCCCCTTATTTAGACAGTTTGGAGACCCCTGGCTTAAAGTAACACTTTTACAGTCTGAGAGAATATCTGCAACTTCTGGGTATGTGAGAGCATGTGTCTTGCTAAGCTGTGACAGATCCCAGGCCTAGAAGCCAATCACTAGACCAAAGCACTGTCCCAGATACAATTTAAGGGGCAACTTCAGATAAGCAAGAAGCTATGAGGAATCAGAGGTTAGGTATGGGGGGGATGGAGGATGCCCTTTGCAGAGACACTCACTTTTCTCTGCCTGGAATAATTTGTACATTTTAAAAGGAGGTGTACAGAGGATGACAGAAGTTGACCACAATGAAAGCCAAATATTTAGCCTATTTTCAAACTCCCTGCTAATTACTTTTTCAGAATTCCCATTCTCATTCTTATCCTAAGTCACTTAGCATCCATCTCTGCTCTTCTTCATGGGTCTTCCGTTATCTCTACTAATAAATCTAATTTTACACAACAGCTCTCTCACTGGCCATAATGTAGATTATTCTTACCAGTAATATGCTTTTCATGACAGCCCATGAACCCAGAGATTGCCTACTGACATGAAGCAGAGAGTTTTAAACTACTCTACTCTATCAGATCTTTTCAGTGTTTTGCAAAGAACCAAATACAGATACAATAATTTTTTTTTAAATACAAAGGAGGGATTTACTCTGGGCTGTCATGATGGAATCATAGAAAGGCAAAAGTTTCCATTTTGTCCTCCACAAAAGTTATGAGTTAAGAAATGCAATCAACTACAAAGCAGCAGTTCTAAATTACTTATAAATCAGCTTCTAGATTAAAATGTAACCCTTGCTACCTTGGCTGGAAGATTCCTCCATGCATCCTATACAGAGCAGATGGACAAATCTCTCTGCTAGGCTATTGTATTCTGATAGCAGCCTGCATGAGCTGTCAAAACACCCAGACAGCGGCTGCATCTAACTGGATGCAGCTGTTCGGCTAACAATGTTATGCCTGGCTCCTTCATGTTTTTCAATCAAAAGATATCAGGTGGGAGGGGGTCAACAGGATTACCAACTAAGCAAATTTTGTTGGGTTCATGAGGAAATGGCTGAAATTCAGTGTTTGAGTCAGCTTTACAAGTGTGAATATCCATTTCCTTCACAAAGACAACTTGGTATCTATAGTAAGATTCCATTCTAAGGAGAAGATAAGACCTGCAATATACTGTAGCTTCCACAGCACATTGTAGTGGGAAGATGAAGCCTTGTACACAACCAACATATTTCACAGTGTAATATGAGCATGAGGCCTAGTATGAAATCCACACAAAACAGTCTATTGGGAGGATAAGGATACAGGCTACCTTGCCTACAGTTTGGTGAAAGCACAAACCAAAGCATACAGCCTACGGTCTAGCAAGATGAGACCTAGCATACAGCTTAACTAGCTCAGTCTAGTAGGGAGTAGAGGTCTAACATTTAGTCATTCGGTCAGTCTATGGAAGGATGAGGCTTAGCATACAGACTAAGTAGGTCACTATCTAGTGCTGTGATTTGCTATTTTTAATACAAAATTTTAAAAGAGAAGTATGGCTTCCCTTTTTTTACTCAAATTATACTTACCTAGGTGGATGCAGCATTGGTCCACCAGTGCACCACTGTTTACTCTGCGCCGTGCTCACTGGGGCGCTGGGCTATGGAGGGGGAGGGAGCGGCTGGCTTAGGCTCTCAAAAGCTCGCTTATAGGCTGAGCCAAGTGCAGCTTGACTTTAAAGTCAGGATTTTTGCCCAGCCTTGACCAGCTGAGAGATGTCAGCCAACACGGCTTCAGCCCACTGTCAGCTGAAAACATGTCACAGGAGGTAGGATGAACTGTATTCCTGTATTCCTGTGATCCACAGGAGAAATACAGCCAAAAGAGCTTTGGCTGTACTTCTTTAAGTTCTGAAGAGCCAGAATCTTTTTCTGAAATAAGTAGGTATGTCCCACTTGAAATTTTAGTTTCAGTTGAGCTTTGCATAGCTGGTCTAGTGGAAGGATGAGGCTTATCATACAGTCTTAGGAGCCCACAGTCTTGTTGGAGGTTGAAGCCTAGCATAAAGCTTTTGCTGCCCACAGTCCAGTGAGATGATTCCCATCATACAGCCTACCCTGACCACAGTCTAATGATATAACGCCTAGCACACAGCCTAACCTAACCTATATGCATGTAGCACTACCCCCTTAGGAGTTGCTAAGTTTTTGGGTCCCTCTACAGTCCTGCATAGACAGGCAACACATACAGTATCTTCATGTTTGCACACTGAGACAGTGACCAGTCCTTAGGCTTGTTTTGTGATCTTATTTATGGTTAGTAAACTTGGATGGGGTTGAGGGATACATGGGATGCCCAAGGAACTGTGAACTGCAAGAACAAACTATGTACAAGTCTATGGACAGGAAGCAAAAATCTGTCTCTTCTTTGAGAGCACTCCTGCTCTCCAGTGTACCTGTTCAGACCCCAGATGAATCCTCCTCTTCACCCAGCAGTACTAAGGATATTCCCTGGACAGGGGGATTCAGAAGCTGTCCAAAATCAAATTGTCCCAGCGGAGGAGCTAGTTGGGGTCCCCACCTGACTATCCTCTCTCCTTATCCAGCCCAGGGGGTTTAAGATTTCTCACACAGTCCTTCCGAAGAGCTTTATTGGTTGGTGGCTTCCTTCAGGCCTTCTGCTGGGCTGGCTCCTTCCCTGCCACTCTGGCTATCCCTCCTTGTAGATGTAATACAGTGAAGGTCCCCTCTTCCAGCACCTGCCTGTAGGTAGGCCCCATACCCTGGGCCCCCTCCCAGGCTCCACACTCCAGTCTCCTACTCCATCGTCCACCCAACTCACACTGACTCACTTCCTGCTAATAAGGCCCAATTATATCTAAGGGTGTCCTGACCCCAGGTGACCTAGATGACTCATACCCAGACTACTATTCAGCCTCTGCTTAAAACCCTAGTATAGCTCCCCCTGGCTAACTAGAGGGGCGCTACATACAGTGTAGTAGGAAAAATAAATCCAATATTCAGCCAACCCAGGCTAATTTAGTGGGAGGTTGAAGCTTCGTATACTGCCTAAGAAGCTCACAGACTAATGTAAGGATGAGACCCAGCTTAGCCTAAGCCACCCACAGTCTAGTATGAGGATGTACTTTCACTGGACACTTTATTAGTTACATCTGTTCAATTGCTTGATAACATAAATTGCTAATTACCCAATCATATGGCAGCACCTACATGCATTTAGGCATCTAGATGTAGTGAAGATGACTTGCTGAAGGTCAAATCAAACATCAGAATGGGGAAGAAAGGGGATTTAAGTGACTTTGAACATGGCATGGTTGTTGGTGCCAGACAAGCTGGTCTGAGTATTCTAAAAAATGCTGATCTACTGGGATTTTTCAGGCACAACCATCTCTAGGGTTTACAGAGAATGGTCCACAAAAAGAGAAAATATCCAGTGAGTGGCAGTTGTGTGGATGAAAATCTCTTGCTGATATCAGAGGAGAATGGGCAGACTGGTTTGCGATGATAGATAAGCAACTGTAACTCATTGTCAGGGATCGCGGCGGCAAGTGACTCCGCGCATGCGCGGAGCACCGATCCATCCTATCCGACGGACTCTGAGACTTGTACGGCGGCGGCCGCGCATGCGCACTCGCGATCGCGGCCGCTCACCCGGCACCAATAGCAGGGCAGGAGGCACTATTTAAACCTGCCCTGCACTAACACCCATTGCCGTATGGTCTCTTCTGTGTTCCTGTGTTCCTGTGATCCTAGATTCGTTGCTGACCCTGCCTGCACCTGACCACCGCTGACTTCTCCTGCTCTGATTCCCTGGCTAGTCTGACTTCTCTTCTGCATACTCCGTACCTGATCTGAACCCCTGTTGCCGACCCCTGCAAGTGACCTGACTATTCTTCCGCCTGCCGCCTTGTACCACGCTGACCCCACTGTTACTGACCCGGCTCGTTGACCACGCTTACTACTCTGCCATCCATCCATCCCGCTCGGATCCCGTCTTCCACCTCTTCACATCAGGCTCTCTACCTGCACATACCTCTGGCGGGTCCCGCTGCCACAGACGGGGGTACTCAGGGGTCGCGACCTGGTCCTTGTCTGCTCCAAGCCCATCCCCACCATCAGGGGCTCTGGTGAACAAGCAGACTGGGGCTTAGACTCCGCGCCCTGGGGAATCCCGTCCTGTGGACTGCTAGGGGCCCCGCTAGGTGGTTTATAACACTCATGTCAATATGGATCGGAATCTCTGAGGAATGTTTCCAACACCTTGTTGAATCTATACCACAAAGAATTAAGGCAGTTCTGAAGGCAAAAGGGAGTCCAACCAGGTACTAGCAAGGTGTACCTAATAAAGTGGCTGGTGAATGTATGCCGCAATACATTTCCTAAGTCACAATACAAACACATCAAAAAGCTTATGTTCAAAAAGAAATTGAGTTAAATGTCTAACTATATTAGCATTGTAAACATCTGGGCCGAATTTAAAGTGAGCCTAGATCAACTCCTGCTGCAGTCTCATCTTTTGACTTGCTACAAAGTTACATTGTTGTAATCTGGTGACTAGGGAAAAGACGACTGAAGAATATATTTCCTCCTGCGTGCAGCAGACTGATGACATCTCAGTCTAGGAAAAGTCACTTGAATGAAGCTTAAGAACTGCTTATGAAAAATGAAATTTCATTTTTAAATTAATCTAGCTCTGAGCTGTTTTATCTACTACCATAATACACCCCTACCACAACTGTGAGTTATATACTGCTATATACAGCTTCCCATTTTCTGGAGAGTAAATGCTAAATCAGTTCTCTTTGCAGGGTCTGGCTCACCTGCATGCTCACCATGTAATCCATCGAGATATTAAAGGTCAAAATGTTCTTCTCACAGAAAATGCAGAAGTAAAGCTTGGTAAGTTTGAATCTAGCAAATGCACATACTGAGAGACCACAGACTGTTATTCCATTAAAACTAAAATGATGTATATTGGTAAATATAATTTTCCATTCGTATTAATAGGAAAGCTACAGTTAAGTAAAAATATTTCTGCATACAGGCACAATAAAACAGAAAATAAATTGACTTTACTTATCTAAAGTGGGTTTTGAGTGCGGTTGTCTTTCAGGTTCTTCTCATAAGCAACAAAACATGCCAAACTAAACTGTTATGTAAACCATAACAATGGATTTCTCTTGTTTTTCTCCCTTTTTGGTCTGTAAATACAATTAAAGTGTTTTGCTACATTTATTTAAGAGGGGAATTCCTTAAACTTATAAAAATATTAAATATAAAATTGACTACGTATTAGACCCCATTCACACTTGTGTGACTTATTATGCAACTTTGGACATCAAAGTTGCAGGACAAGTCATACCCCATGTTTTGCAATGATAACTATTTATATATGTGCAACGTAAAGTTGCAGTGACTTCAGTGTGGTTCATGCACTACTTTGGTCTGACTTTCATGCAACTGGAGGGCCATAGACTTCAATGTTCAGCCTCAAAAGTTGCATGAAAGCCTCACCTGAATGTTTTGCATGCAACAGTGGTGCAACAATGGGTCCAACTTTGCAGAGGGACAAGTCACATCCAAGTCATACCCATCCAATGTTGCATCGAAGTTTCCTCAAACTTGCAATCCAAAATCATGCAGCTTTGGAGTTGTTTAAGTGTGAATGGAGCCTAATGGATAGAACTACAGTTGAATGAAACCATTATAGTTGATCTCCACACATAAAGCTTAATACACCTTTACAGGGGCGGACTGACAACTCATGGGGCCCCCGGGCAATAGGGGATCATGGGGCCCCCTGTGTCCTTGCCCAAACTCAAAAAAGCCTATGAAAAAAAAAAAAAAAGTACTAGGGGCATCTTATGGGGCCCCCTACTGACCTCGGGCCCTCGGGCAGTGCCCAAGTTTCCAAATGGTCAGTCCGTCCCTGCACCTTTACAAAAATACATAGGCTACATGGCAGCTGTGTTATCTGAAAAAGATTTTCATTTCTGTCCATCCAATCTGGAAATCTGCACAGGCCTGTCAGATTGTACATCCAGGCTGACTGCCTAGCTTTTCTATGCCACAGTTAAAGAGACTCTTTCATTTAAAAAAAAAAACAAAAAAAAAACTTCCAACAGAATAGTTACCTGCAAAAGGAGACTAAACATTTACCCCTCCTGGTGTCTGTGCAGTTGAACACTCTCCTAGAAAATGTATTGAGCAATATCGATGACACATGAAACAGACACTCCCAAAGGTCCTGGACTATGCAGGTAACTTTTATGTTGGGACTTATTTAACCCTTTCACTGCCAGGTCTGGACCTACAGCACTGCTTCCAGCTGGCCAGGTCCATACGACGTACTTGCTGAACAAACTGATAGCTCTGATCAGTGGCCGATTTGCTCCAAGTGCTACTTCTCCCCCTCCCAGTTTGGGAAACTGTGGCTTAGAGGAGGGTAATACCAGGTCAAAGTCAGATATTTACACTAGCTTAATTTAAATATATTTCACTATTTTTAATTGAATACACACTGAGAATAAGAGGTACAACCCTGGTGAAGTTTACATCCTCGCAGCTGCCCTACTGTCATGTACCTGGTAGGAGACTGAATCAATGAGGTTGGCCTCTCTTACCTTCAGCCCAGACTACATGAAGTTTGAACAGATGGTTCCAAGAACCAGGAGGAACACGAATGCTGGCAGGTGTTGATAGCAGTACTTACAGCAGAAGATGCTTACCCAGAAGGTCAGACAGGACATCAAGTCAGGCCCATAGACAATACAGGGTGGACCAGCCAAGGTTAAAAGGGTACTCCACTGGAACTGCAGGTTCTGAATGTGTGGCTTTTTGGCACTCCCAGCAGGCTTGAAGCAGGTACACACTGTGTTGAGTATTATTATTATTATTATTACTACGAGTTTATATAGCACCAAAGGGTTTGCTCAGCGCTGTACAATAGGGGGGGACAATACATGGCACTGGAGTTGAGATGGGGGCAACCAGGGCAGGCACACAGGAGTAACGTCGAGCCAAACTGGAGACAGAAGCATAGTCAGAGGAACAGCCAGGATCAGCAATGAGCAGGCAAGAAGGTACAGAAGCAGGGGCAGGAACATGTTCAAGAGTAAACCGAGGTCAAGAATGAATGGGTAGAAGTATAAACAGGATCCAGGGTTAGGTCGGTAAGTTGGGTTAGCAATGAGAATAATGCTGGATGCAAGTAGAACACACAAGAAACAGTTGAAAACCAGCTAGCCCTGAGCATCCTTTAAATAGGCCATCTGTCACCAATAGAAACTTTGGACATGCTCCCATGTGTGTGTGCATTCCTGTGCATATGCATGCGTCTGGTCACCATTCGATGGGTGCCCAACATTTCACAGTAGTTCCCTGATAACTACTCTACAGAAAAAGATGAACTTTCGTTAATTCTATACAAAGCAAAGCAGATAGAAACAGATAAAATGTCTGCAATGATATCTCCATAAATCAGTGTGCATATTCAAATTACTATTCCTCTAATACAATTCTAAGGAGAACAAAGTAAACATAACCATTTTTCCCAGCTCTGCCAATATCTGGCTCACCCAGAGAACAGTCATATACACAACACTAAGGAAACTACAACAAAACACTGAGTGGGAACTTGGAACAGCGTAAGAGAAAAATGTAGGACGAGTGATTATTTTTGAAGAAATTGAAAGCATAATCTATGGGAGGTCCTTTTGTAAGAGTGCTTGAAAATGAAAGTGATGAGAATTGCAGTAATTTTAAACTGTCTGGCAAAAACCATACGACTTCTTAGTTTTTCAGGCTAAAGAAAACTATACTGTAAGAAGACAATAGCAATAGCAATAAAAATACTAAACACCAAAATTAAGTAAACACTTTAATATACAGTATTCTGAAACAGAGTTAATATTTGATAGCGACCAATGAAATAAGATTGGCTTAGTTAAGCTAGCTGTATGTTCTACATAAAGGAAATGATTGTATCTTTTGAACATTGTTAAGTAAACTAACAATCATTTATTGGGTTATTGCTGATTTAACCACTTGCCCTCCAGAGGATTTACCCCCCTTCCTGACCAGGCCATTTTTTGCAATACGTGCTGCGTTAATTTAACTGACAATTGCGTGGTCATGCAACGCTGCACTCAAATGAAATTTATGTCCTTTTTTTCACACAAATAGAGATTTCTTTCGGTGGTATTTGATTACCTCTGCGTTTTTTTATTTTTTGCGTTATAAAGAAAAAAAAAGACCACCAATTTTAAGTGAAAAAAAATATTTTTGCCTTTTTTGCTATTAAACATATCTAGTAAAACAATTTTAAAATTTACATTTCGTTATAAAATTTATGCCAAAATGTATTCTGCTACATGTCTTTGCTAAAAAAAATCCCAATATGTGTAAATTAATTGGTTTCAATGACGGTATATATACAGGAATTTATTTTTTTTTATACTAGTAATGGCAGCGATCAGTGATTTATAGTGGGACTGCGGGATGCATTCTGACACTGGGGGGAACTGACTGTCACTAACATCCCCAGTGACACCAATACAATGATCAATGCTAATAAAAAGCACTGACACTGTACTAATGACACTGGGCAGGAAGGGGTTAACATCTGGGGTGATCAAAGGGTTAAGTGTGTGCTTTGTGTTTGCTTTACACTGTGCTTCACTTTGTGCTTTGTGTTTGCTTTACACTGTAAGCACACTGCTTTGCATGGCTCTGCTATGCAGAGCCATACAAAGCAGTGTGCAGGAGCTGACAGAGGAGAGATCTGTATTGTTTACTTACAGGTCTCTCCCTCATCCATGATACACTGTGATTGACGGGTGCTGGCGGGGAATCACTGTCCAGGACCCAGTGATTGACAGCCGAGGCTGCCAACGGGGGCACAGGTACGGCGCGTGCGCCACCTACCCAGAAATGCAAAATTACGTATATATACACACACGTGATTTTGCACACCCCTGCCGCCCTGTAGCAATATTTCTGCTATAGGATGGAGGGAAAGCAGTTAAGCATTGTAAAAATGTATTACCGAACAATTTTGTAGATTTATGTGAGTAAAAGTATGAAAATGTTTATTTCAACTTCTCTTCAGTCCCCTTCTCCCCAAACCTTAACTAGAAAGTACATTCCCATTTTTATCATTTAAGAAATAAATGTTAGCGTGATCATCTAAGTGTAAATAACCCAAAGAGTGACAAGGTTTTAAAAACCATTTATTGAGCATAGTTGGGAAATATAAGGAATATGGGCAGCCATATTTGCTTATTACATATGTAAACTCTACTCAGTAAATGCTACACATTACTGGATATCACTAGCGATAAGTAATCTGATCTGCCAATCATTTTTTAAACTGGACCCCATTATTTCCTTTGCCTTAGTGAGCATAGATGTCAGCGTTAAGTAGACTATAAGGCCTTGTTCACACTGGGCGTACTAAAGCATATGCCATGGAGGGCTGTGTTCACCTGTAGGGGCATCAGACAGTCCCACTGATGTTAGTTGGAATGCAATGGCTGCACGGACATAGACAATGCAATGTCTGCATTCGGAGACGTATACTTGCACCCACAGGAAGGTAAGATTTAGAGCAGAGTCTGTGTTTGTGCAGCGGATGCATCCCAACTGATGTCAATGGGATTGCCTGTTTGGGGATGCACAGAACACCTGTGTATCTACATGCAGGTAAACATGGCTCTCCACAAGTAGGTGCTTTAGTGTGTTCCATGTGAATGAGGCCTAAAGAAGTCCAATCTACAAGAATCCCACTTTGCATAGAAGCATGGGCTCCCTTTTCCATTACTGGTCACCTTTGGTTACTGCTTGTATAAGAGGTATCCTATGGAAATCCCACCTACATCAGCACAGAGGGATAAAGCATAAACTAAAGAACAAAAACTTAATATTTTGCAAACTTATCAGTCCTTAGATGTGGTGGTTAATTTTTTTTTCTGGTTTTATTCCTTTTGTCTTCAGTTGGTTATTCTGCCAAATTCACACTTTCTGTCCTAAAGTGTCAGTGCTCACTCACTGAAATGGAAATTATTATTATTATGCAGGATTTATATAGCGCCAACAGTTTATGCAGCGCTTTTATACATGTGGGCAGACAGTACATTTAAATACAATAAAATTGACTACAGGAGGAATCAGCTCGTTAAAGCTTACAATCCAAAAGGGAGGGTCAAGTAATACAAACGGTAATAATTGTGGGGGATGAGCTGATGGAGAAAATGGAAATACAGTTGTTAGGTGGAGGCAGGTATTGTCACTCTAAAATAGGAAACCTGTTGGGATGAACGGATCTCCCTCTCATTCGCAACATAGAGAAGAGGCAATCTACAGTTCAGAGAGCCGAGAATAAATTTAACTCAGCAGTGTGCAGTACAGGCAGTGAGCACAAGAAGTTATCAACTCAAAAGATTTCTGGCAGGATCAACAAGGTTTTTGCACTTACTGAAAAGATCTAACAAAAAGTTTTCCAGCATATCTTTACCAGACCAAAAGTGATAAAATGAGGGAATTTCATTGTTAAGGTTTACATATGTTTTAAGGGTCAAGAACACCCACCCCTTGTTTCTTTGCTGCTTTAAAAAAAAGTAAGTATTATTTGTCCTTACTAGGGTCTAGGTGCTAAAATCATTAAGTTCCCTCAACTTAGCTATAACGGTTATATTTCAAATTCTGCCATGAAAGCAGATTTAACAGACTTTTCAGTTGGCTTCTGCTTATTTCTACACCCTTTTTCAGGTGATTCTGTGCACCAAAACATTCTCTAGTACAAATCTGATATTACACCAGTTAGGGGCCTGTCTTTCACTTGCTGTGAAATAACTTTTCTATTTTGGTCATAGCATATTCTTTGAAAAATAGAAGCTGAACTTGTCATTAAAGCCCTGTTTTAGAGCCTGGATTCTGTCTGAAGGCAAGTTCCGGATTTCTATTGTCTAGGGTCAGACACCACACCGAGCACACATTCCAGAACTGCTCTATGAAGACCATACAAACTTTGACCAAGTATTCCTAGAAGATCCATCCTGCTAGCCTTTGTAATCAAGAGTAACTCAGAACTTTTCCTACACTCACAGGACTGCTGGACAAACAGAAGTCAACACAACAAAATGATGAATAAAAGGCTGACCATAGATGAGACAGGTTTTTTTTTTCATCCAACCAGTGGGTTTAAAAAAAAGAAAACAAACTGACCCAATTCACCCGTCCACACATTTGATGTGGATGGGAGAATCCTCTCCACTGTGTCTTTGTATTCTGACAATGGGGAGATTTCTGTAAATTGATTTCTGTTGTGGCCAACCAGTCCCAACCGAAGTGACCAAATTTCAATCCATGTATGGCCAAATTAAAGTTAAATTAAAGTGACACTACACAATATCCTTTTTCTCCAAAAATCCATACACCTCAACTGCTTAATGGCCCTGTAATGTATTTTTGCATGGAAAAATTACAGTTTTTCTGCCTCTATAAGCTCTCAAATATCTCCTTTTTACTCACACTTCATTTTTTTTTTAAAAAAAGCAGTGCACATTAGCTGGGGTGATGTGCAATGCTCTCTGCACATTAAACATCCCATAGTCCCTAGTCCATCTCTGCTGGGAGCAAGAGAAGGTTGCTACGTTCCTACATAAAAGTGGGACCATGATGGATGAACATAGCCACGCTCCAACAGAAAGTCAGATAAAAGCAGCAGCAAAAACAAAAAAGAAGGAATTAGGAAATGTAAAGGAGACAGCAACAGTACATTTTTGGTAAAATAATGCATAAATTAATAATTTTTTTAAACCAGCGTTTAGTATTATTTTAAGGCCCTTATTACATGTGTGAATCTGCCTGCTCAGTAGGGGATCTGTCCGTTGATCCCGGCTGAGCAGGCGGATGACAGGTCCATGTCTGCTCCTCTTATGCAGGGCAAAAACGGGCACAGTTTGCTTTCCTGTATGGGAGGTCAGACGAAAACGCACCTCCTGTCCATTTACATTAGTCTGTCATCCAATCCACTAGATGGATGGTGAACGGATCCCCTTCCGTCTATTTTCAGTGGATCCGATTGGATCGGATGCAGGCGGGTGTAAACGAACACATTCATTTACATTTGCCCCTCCATAGAGGGCAATGGATTGTCCAAAATGGACAAGTGGATCCAATTGGTCCTCCTGTGTTAAAGGGGCCTAAGTGAACGATTACAATGTCTTAGCTGGAACCAAGATAAAAAGAAAAAAAAAAAAAAAGCAGACAATTTTATTGTGTCCCATTAAACACAGATGTACCATAATTCCCCAAATTAATTCCATCTATAGGCCCAGTAGAAAAAAAAAAGTCTACAGTGGACAAATTGCAGAAAGGTGTATCCATGTGTTGTTGAAGTGTATTGCAGTTCTGATTTTTGTTGTGTGTGATGATATGAGAATAAGAACATGAAAAACAGCAATTCAGTTCAGTTACATTTCTAAATATAAAAGTGTTTTTACAGAACCAATGGTACATAATCTGTAATATTCTGTGTGATTGAGGATATTCTTCTATTGTTTAGAGGCAGGAAAAAAATGCTAGACACACCTAACAGCAGCATTAAAAACGTCCAGTGTGCATGAGGCCTAAGTTATTGCTTTCTTCCTCGCTCAAAAAGTAGTGGTCATGGCTAACCCAGGGTACACACTAAGGCTAGGTTCACACCTATGCAGGCTGCGTTTTTACACCTGCATTCTTGACGCATTTTGCATTTTTTTTTCTTGTTGCTAGGCAGATTTAAAAATCAAAAATGGAACAAAAATGCACTACATGCTTTTCTGCAGAATTTCCATTGAAGTCTATAGAACCAAAAAAGCAACTTTGTGCATTCAAAACTCCCTGACCCTTTCCAAAAAACGCACCGGGTGAAAACGCAGAGATCTAAACATGTCCCATAGGAAATCATGTTAAATGGACTGTACTATGATTCCGCAAAACACTGCAGAAAACGCTCAGGTGTGAACTTAGGGAAAAGCTGTTTCACCCCTGAGACAGATTATAGAGGTACTTAAAGAGGAACTTCATTCTCTCAGTCAACATTGACTATTTTTATTCCTTAAAGGGCTTGCATTAGTAAATAGATAAGAAAGTATTACTTTGTATTCGTACTTAGTATTTACTTGTTTGAAACTTTTTTTTTTTTACATCTCTTCAGTTACTTCCTGGTTTTCAGGTCTAGGCAAATGATGTCATACATCCCAGGGGTCCTCAGGAGGGGTGGAGTGATCTGAGAGATAAGCACATTCTCCTGCCTGCATGCCTGAGCTAAGAGCAGGTGAATTCCAGGAAGTAAATGCCACATGAATCATCTGCTCTTACTCAAGATGACCCTGGAGAGTAATGCTAGGGGAGTGTTTTTTAAAGTTATTAGTCGGCAAAATAAAGTATGGAGCAGGGACGGACTAACCATTTGGAAACTCGGGCACTGCCCGAGGGCCCAGGGTCAGTATGGGGCCCCATGAGATGCCCCTGGTACCTTTTTCATAGGCTTTTTTGAGTTTGAGCAAGGACACAGGGGCCCCATGATCCTCTATTGCCCAAGGGCCCCATGAGTTGTCAGTCCGCCCCTGGTATGGAGACATGGATGGATGGGAGAGTTTGCATTGAATATTAAAAATGAATGAAATTGCTCTTTTGGTTTATGGTGCTCAGATGCAGTTTAGTTCCACTTTAATAACATTGCTCTATATACATTTTTCTAATTAAGTATTTCAACATAGTAAAAGCATACATACATAAGTACAATTTGTTTTCGGAAAGGCAAAGTAAAGAAATGTCCCTATTTATTGGGTAAAAAAAATAAATAAAAAGGATGATATAGAAAAAACAAGGAACATTAACCACTTGTCCTCCAGAGGATTGACCAGGCCATTTTTTGCGATATGTCGCTGCCTTACTTTAGTGGACAATTACATGGCCATGCAACATTGTACATAAATTAAATTTATGTCCTTTTTTCCCACAAATAGAACTGTCTTTTGGGTGGTATTTGATCTCCTGTGTGTTTTAAAATTTTTTTGCACTATAAACAAAAGAAGACCTGCAATTTTGAAAAAAAGAATGTTTTACTTTTTGCTATAAAACATATCCAGTAAAAAAAATTAAAATTAAATTTCTTCATAAATTTAGGCCAAAATGTATTCTGCTACATGTCTTTGCTAAAAATCCCAATACGTGTAAATGAATTGGTTTACGTGAAAATTATGGTGTCTACAGATGGCGGTATATATACTGGAATATTCATTTTTTAATTTTTACTAGTAACGGCGATGATCAGCGACTTATTGCGGGACTGCTGCGGGATTCTGACACTGGTGGGGCTGGCTAACTGCCACGAACATCCCCAGTGACACTAATACAGTGATCAGTGCTAATAAAAAGCACATACACTGTAATAATGACACTGGGCTGGAAGGGGTTAACATCTGGGGCAAAGGGTTAACAGTGTTTTGTTTTACATAGTGTGCTGTGTGTTTTACTATGTAGACAAGCTGCTTTGTATTGCTCTGCTAGGCAGAGCAATACAAAGCAGCCTGTTCATACTGACAAGGGAGAGATCTGTGTTGTTGACATACATACCTCTCCCCATCAGCTCTGCTGACGATCACAGAGTCCCGGCCGAGAATGACATACAGAGGAGCAAACAGCGGCGTGGGCAGGGAGTGCGGCGCCCCCTACCCGGAAATGCAAAATCACGTGTATATAGACATGATTTTGCGCATCCCTGCCTCCCTGTAGCAGTACTTCTGCTATAGGGCAGTCGGGAAGCGGTTAAAGGATAAGTTCACCTTTTGCACAAAAATAATAAATTCACACTTTTTTGCAGGCAAAACAATGCGCATTTATTATTTTTGGCTGCAGGAGTCTGTAAAGCATTGCACCAGCCTCTAAGACTGTTGGGACTTGTAGTTCATTCATTCATTCACAGAACACTGTGAATGAATGAAGCAGCCACGTGGCGGAACCCCGCACGGCCACCCTGTTTTTAAATATTGACAGCTAGTAAGGGGAACTTCTCCTCATACTTCTGTCTCATGGGGGGGGGGGGGAGGGGGGCAGCGGGCAGCAGCTTCAGCATTAAGGAACATGCTACATGATCCACCGTAAAAACGGGTGGAACATGTAACATGTTCCCAAAGCTGAACTTGTCCTTTAAAAAGAATTTATCTGGAATGCATACTACTTGCAATGCTCTTTGAGAATTTTACAAAAATATTTTTTGGTTGGAGCAAGATTTTTGAAAGTCTCCAAATTTACTTTAATATAAAGTATATGATGTATATACTGCAAGTAGAATACTTTGGGTGGTGCATGTGTAAAGCTGTGGTCTACTGTGTGTGTGACCTGGGCTAGAGATCTGCAGTTAGAGATTAGTCGAGGCTCTATATTTTCTAGAATTCTTTATTACATATTTCTGGTAGTAGAGTTAGAAAGGTCAGAAAATCAATGCACAGATTCTCAGTTAAAAGAAACAGGATGTTGGATGGTTTCTGTTCGACACACCCTAGCTATAAAATTAACCCTAGCTTATTTCACACACAGGATGTTTTTAGCACCTATAACAGAACAGCTATAAGCCTCTTTAAAAACAGAGAGAAAAATGTTTAACAAATACTAATGTTTGTCACAGTAATGTTTTTTTTTTTGCAAGTGTATCTCAGATTCCCATAGTCATTGTTCACATTCAGATAAATAATAATGATTACAGTTTCACTTAGGGTTTAATGACTACGTGCTATGTAACTAATATACACAAGGCAGTGTAATCTGAAATTTTCCAACCATTGAATAGCTTGTCGAATAACTTGCCATTCCTTGCCAAACCCCAGGAAGCAATGCAAAGCTATTACTACTAAACAGTCAGATTTTTGTGGGAAATTTGATGATTTTGATTAGAGATGAGCGAATCGAAGTATCCGAAGTGGAATTCGAGTCGAATATCGGAAAAATTTCGATTCGTGCCGAATCCGAAAAACAGCCTAATTCGGACGCGCGAATCGAAATTTTTCCGAAAATGGCGGCTGACATGTGCGGCGACGGAGCGGGGATGTCGGGGAAGGCGCGCAGACAAGGCGCGCTGCCCCATAATGCATTCCTCAACGACATGTGATCGCATCAGCCAATCAGCAGCCAGCCAGCCAGCACTGTGTAATGGTCGAGGTATATATAGCGGCCATTTTGGAAATCTTCATTTGCCTGCAGTCATTGAACAGAGGCAGACCGCTCTGTACTAGGGACAGGGACAGAGTTAGGGCCACAGAAACGAGAATTGGGGACAGAGAGAAGTTACTTAGGGACAGAGAACCATTACTCAGGGACACAGACTTGTTAATGAGGGCCACAGAATCGTTATTTAGGGACAAAGAAACGCTAGTTAGGGCCACAGAATTCATACTCAGGGACAGACAGAATTGTTACTCAGTGCCAGAGAATTGTTACTTAGGGCCACAGAAACGTTATTAGGGCCACAGAATTTTTACTCAGGGACAGACAGAATTGTTACTGAGTGCCAGAGAATTGTTACTCAGGGACAGACAGAATTGTTACTGAGTGCCAGAGAATTCTTACTCAGGGCCACAGAATTCATTCTCAGGGACAGACAGAATTGTTACTCAGGGACAGACAGAATTGTTACTGAGTGCCAGAGAATTGTTACTCAGGGACAGACAGAATTGTTACTGAGTGCCAGAGAATTGTTACTCAGGGACAGACAGAATTGTTACTGAGTGCCAGAGAATTGTTACTCAGGGACAGACAGAATTGTTACTGAGTGCCAGAGAATTGTTACTCTCACAGACACAAAATTGTTACTTGCACAGACACAGAATTGTTACTTGCACAGACACACAATTGTTACTCAGGGCCACAGAATTCATACTCAGGGACAGACAGAATTGTTACTGAGTGCCAGAGAATTCTTACTCAGGGCCACAGAATTCATACTCAGGGACAGACAGAATTGTTACTCAGGGACAGACAGAATTGTTACTGAGTGCCAGAGAATTGTTACTCAGGGACAGACAGAATTGTTACTGAGTGCCAGAGAATTCTTACTCAGGGACAGACAGAATTGTTACTGAGTGCCAGAGAATTGTTACTCTCACAGACACAAAATTGTTACTTGCACAGACACAGAATTGTTACTCGCACAGAGACAGAATTGTTACTCAGGGCCACAGAATTCATACTCAGGGACAGACAGAATTGTTACTGAGTGCCAGAGAATTGTTACTCAGGGACAGACAGAATTGTTACTGAGTGCCAGAGAATTGTTACTCTCACAGACACAAAATTGTTACTTGCACAGACACAGAATTGTTACTTGCACAGACACACAATTGTTACTCAGGGCCACAGAATTCATACTCAGGGACAGACAGAATTGTTACTGAGTGCCAGAGAATTCTTACTCAGGGCCACAGAATTCATACTCAGGGACAGACAGAATTGTTACTCAGGGACAGACAGAATTGTTACTGAGTGCCAGAGAATTGTTACTCAGGGACAGACAGAATTGTTACTGAGTGCCAGAGAATTGTTACTCAGGGACAGACAGAATTGTTACTGAGTGCCAGAGAATTGTTACTCTCACAGACACAAAATTGTTACTTGCACAGACACAGAATTGTTACTTGCACAGACACACAATTGTTACTCAGGGCCACAGAATTCATACTCAGGGACAGACAGAATTGTTACTGAGTGCCAGAGAATTCTTACTCAGGGCCACAGAATTCATACTCAGGGACAGACAGAATTGTTACTCAGGGACAGACAGAATTGTTACTGAGTGCCAGAGAATTGTTACTCAGGGACAGACAGAATTGTTACTGAGTGCCAGAGAATTCTTACTCAGGGACAGACAGAATTGTTACTGAGTGCCAGAGAATTGTTACTCTCACAGACACAAAATTGTTACTTGCACAGACACAGAATTGTTACTCGCACAGAGACAGAATTGTTACTCAGGGCCACAGAATTCATACTCAGGGACAGACAGAATTGTTACTGAGTGCCAGAGAATTGTTACTCAGGGACAGACAGAATTGTTACTGAGTGCCAGAGAATTGTTACTCTCACAGACACAAAATTGTTACTTGCACAGACACAGAATTGTTACTTGCACAGACACACAATTGTTACTCAGGGCCACAGAATTCATACTCAGGGACAGACAGAATTGTTACTGAGTGCCAGAGAATTCTTACTCAGGGCCACAGAATTCATACTCAGGGACAGACAGAATTGTTACTCAGGGACAGACAGAATTGTTACTGAGTGCCAGAGAATTGTTACTCAGGGACAGACAGAATTGTTACTGAGTGCCAGAGAATTGTTACTCTCACAGACACAAAATTGTTACTTGCACAGACACAGAATTGTTACTTGCACAGACACACAATTGTTACTCAGGGCCACAGAATTCATACTCAGGGACAGACAGAATTGTTACTGAGTGCCAGAGAATTGTTACTCAGGGACAGACAGAATTGTTACTGAGTGCCAGAGAATTGTTACTCTCACAGACACAAAATTGTTACTTGCACAGACACAGAATTGTTACTCGCACAGAGACAGAATTGTTACTCAGGGCCACAGAATTCATACTCAGGGACAGACAGAATTGTTACTGAGTGCCAGAGAATTGTTACTCAGGGAAGACAGAATTGTTACTGAGTGCCAGAGAATTGTTACTCAGGGACAGACAGAATTGTTACTGAGTGCCAGGGAATTGTTACTCTCACAGACACAAAATTGTTACTTGCACAGACACAGAATTGTTACTCGCACAGAGACAGAATTGTTACTCAGGGCCACAGAATTCATACTCAGGGACAGACAGAATTGTTACTGAGTGCCAGAGAATTGTTACTCAGGGACAGACAGAATTGTTACTGAGTGCCAGAGAATTGTTACTCTCACAGACACAAAATTGTTACTTGCACAGACACAGAATTGTTACTTGCACAGACACACAATTGTTACTGAGTGCCAGAGAATTGTTACTCAGGGACAGACAGAATTGTTACTGAGTGCCAGAGAATTGTTACTCAGGGACAGTCAGAATTGTTACTGAGTGCCAGAGAATTGTTACTCAGGGACAGACAGAATTGTTACTGAGTGCCAGAGAATTGTTACTCGCACAGACACAAAATTGTTACTTGCACAGACACAAAATTGTTACTTGCACAGACACAGAATTGTTACTCGCGCAGACACAGAATTGTTACTCAGGGCCACAGAATTCATACTCAGGGACAGACAGAATTGTTACTGAGTGCCAGAGAATTGTTACTCAGGGACAGACAGAATTGTTACTGAGTGCCAGAGAATTGTTACTCAGGGACAGACAGAATTGTTACTGAGTGCCAGAGAATTGTTACTCAGGGACAGACAGAATTGTTACTGAGTGCCAGAGAATTGTTACTCGCACAGACACAAAATTGTTACTTGCACAGACACAGAATTGTTACTCGCACAGACACAGAATTGTTACTCGCACAGACACAGAATTGTTACTCAGGGCCACAGAATTCATACTCAGGGACAGACAGAATTGTTACTGAGTGCCAGAGAATTGTTACTCAGGGACACCTAATCGTTGAATTAAATAGTATGTCAGACAACATGCAGAGGAGTGGCAGAGGAGGCAATGTTTTAGGAGCGAGCAGACGTGGCAGCAGAGGAAGGGGTCGAGGCAGCAGTATTCGCAGCCAGAGGCCAGTGCTCCCGGTGTCATCCAGCGGTCGTGTCTCCACCGACAACCCTGCCGTCATTGATTGGTTGGCTCGGTCGTCTTCCTCTTCCCAGGTCACCTCTGACACCTACAGCCAACGGTCGGTGGGTACGTCAGACACAACCGTTAGTTGGCATGGCCCGGGACCAAGCCCACTGAAATCACGTGTCCTCTACCTGCCCCTGTCCTTTGCTGTTCCCTCACCAAGCGAAGTATCGCATGCTGTGGGCTCAGCCCCACTGTACAGTGAGGAAGAGCTAACAGAGGGCGGTCAGGAACGGGGGGAGACATCGGCCTTTTCAGCAGCCAAGCGAACAAGTACTGGCGAGGAGAGTGGCTCGGTAGCCGGTCTAGAGACAGGTCTGTCTCCTGACCCAGACGCAGCCGAGGGGGCTAGTAGTGAGGCGGAGACCCTACTTGATGATGAGGAGGTTGATCGCACTTGGCAGCCTCGTCGTCATCAGGCAATTTCTTCCGCATCATCAGGAGAAGAGGGTGGCAGCTTGGCAGCGAGCAAAACAGTCGGTGGGTTGCCCAGGAGACAGCAGCAGGGTCGCATCAGTGTCAGTGGAGCCAAACGTCCACGGAGTAGAGCACCAGCTCCACTGCAGCCTACCACCACGGCCAGTAGTGGTGCCGGTGCGCACGGAGGAAGTAGCAGTCAGCCAGTGAAGAGTAGCGGGGGCAAAGTTTCCTACTCGGTGGTGTGGCAATTTTTCCTCAAGCCGCCCGAGGAAGTAAACGTAGCCGTATGTCGACTATGTGGCCAGAAATGCAAGCGTGGCCAGGGGGCCCATGTTGGGACTACAGCGTTGCGTCAGCATATGCAGCGTCACCATTCGGTGGCCTGGGAAAACCGTGATAAACATACGGCGGTTCTGCCTGCCCCAGCCCCCGCTCCATCACCCGCTCCGTTACTTGCTCCGTCACCCGACGTCGTCAATCGCCCTCTATCAGCCAGTCAAGGCTCCAACACCTCTGCTGAGGGGAGTTGTCGCTCGTTGGCATCTTCCGCTCGTTCAGATGCTCCTTCTCCTGCTACTCCTCTTCTCGGATTCCGTCAACAGTCTTTCTTGGAATCCGTATCCAAGAGACAACAGTTTGCGAGCACGCACCCGACGGTGCAAAAGCTGAACGTCCTCCTGTCCAAGTTGCTGGTGCTGCAGTCCCTCCCTTTCCAACTGGTGGACTCAGCACCTTTCCGAGAAATGATGGCTTGTGCCGCGCCGCGGTGGAGAGTGCCAAGCCGTCATTTCTTTGCCCAAAAGGCAGTGCCAGCCCTGCATTCACATGTAGAAGAGATGGTGGGCCAGTCTTTGAGCATGTCGGTCTCTGCCAAAGTGCACGGCAGCGCCGACGTGTGGAGCTGTAACTACGGTCAGGGACAGTACATGTCATTTACGGCCCACTGGGTGAACGTGGTGCCGGCACAGCCGCACCAGCAACTTGGACAGGTCACGACGCTTTTGCCTCCACGTTTGCACGTCCTTGGTCCAGCAAGCATGTCCGCCTCTACCACCTCTTTTTCCGCCGTGTCCTCAGCCGCCACCCCCGTGCCAAGTCCCATTACCCGACCGGCATATCACATGTGCAGGGCGCAACGGTGTCACGCTGTGCTGCACCTGGTATGCCTTGGCGAACGTAGTCACACAGGGGAGGAACTGCTGAGTGTAATGAACAGAGAAATCGACAGATGGCTGTCTCCGCGCAAACTAAAAATCGGAACCATGTTGACTGACAACGGAAAGAACATGGTGTCTGCTCTGCGTCAAGGAAGGTTGTGCCATGCGCCATGCATGGCTCACGTGTTCAATCTGGTTGTCAAGCGGTTCCTAAAATCCACCATCCCACTGCAAGACATCCTTAAAATGTCACGTAAACTGTGCATGCATTTCAGCCATTCCTACACCGCAAAGAACACCCTCATTGAGCTGCAGCGGCAGAACGGAATTCCACAGCATCGCCTGATCTGCGACGTTGCAACAAGGTGGAATTCAACCCTACACATGTTAGACCGCCTTTACGAGCAGCGAAAGGCCATCACCGATTTCCTGATGTTACAAGCGGATAAAGGTACTCCCCTGTGTAACTTAGATGTCAGCCATTGGCAGCTCATGCGTGACACCTGCCGCTTGCTCAGGCCCTTTGAGGAGGCCACGCTATTCGTGAGTCGGCAGGACTATGGGATGAACGACGTCATTCCTCTGTTGCACGTCCTGGAACAAATGCTGTTAACAATGGCTGGTCAGGGTGCGGTAGACGTGGCGCACAGATCTCAACGCCACATGACCCCTGTGGGGGCAGGACAGGAAGAAGAGGAGGAGGTAGAGGAGGACATTTGTGCTCAGGAATTATTGAGTGAAATGGGTGGTTTTTCCACTCAGCGGACAGGAGTGGAGGAGCAGGAGCATCTGGTAGAGGAGGAGGAGGAGGAGACAGAGGACCCAGACGCACCGTGGCAGTATGCTGTGGAGATGGAGGCAGGGAGTCCCTCGCATTCCTTGGCACAAATGGCCCATAGCATGCTCGGTTGCTTGCGTAGCGACAGCCGAATAATAACCATCAGACAGAGGGATGACTTTTGGCTGTCCACCTTGTTGGACCCTCGCTACCGGTCCAAAATGGTGGCCTTTTTCACACCTGCTGAGAGGGAGGCCAAAATTACGTACTATAAAAACCACCTATGTAGTCAGTTGGTCTCTGCCTTTGTGCGCCATCGTCCATCCTCAGACACTGTGGGCCCTGTGCGCTCGCGTTCCGCTGGCATGGCAGCAGGGGAGGGGTGGGGTGGTAGGAGCAGCGGCAGCTCCACCAGCAGCGGCTGCCTCAGTCTGCAGTCGATGATGAGTAGCTTTCTTCACCAGCGCAGTGAGGAAACTACTAACCAGCCGCAGCAGCAGCAGCAGCATCAGGTGGACCTGGAGCAGGAGCTCAAACAACAGGCTTGGGCCTACTTGGACAGCACCCTGCCAACCGAGGTAGACAATCCCCTTGACTACTGGGCAACGAAACTTGACCTTTGGCCCCAACTAGCTGAATTTGCCCTTGAAAGGCTGTCATGCCCGGCCAGTAGCGTGGCATCGGAGCGCGTGTTTAGTGCGGCAGGAGGTATTGTAACTCCGCGGAGGACACGACTGTCCACCCAAAGTGTGGAGAGACTCACGTTTGTGAAAATGAATCAGGCGTGGATTAGTCTGGATTTCAAACCACCAGTTCCTGACACAACTGACTAAATCCGCCATGAATCATGCCTCAAACATGTGCCACTTTCAGGTCTCCTCACACTGCTGGTGTGTTGAATTTTTTGACATAGGGTGCTGGCAGATTACGGGCCTCCTATAGCTGCTGCCAGGCCCCTAATCTGCCATAGGCCCCTATATACCACCTCCTCCTGCTGCTGCCAGGTCCAGAGTCTCTCATGGGTCCCTGTACGGCCTCCCATTGCTGCTGTCTCCATCGCCACACTCTGCTGCCATGTGCCACTTTCAGGTCTCTTCACACTGCTGGTGTGTTAAATTTTTTGACATAGGGTGCAGGCAGATTACGGGCCTCACATAGCTGCTGCCAGGCCCCTAATCTGCCATGGGCCCCTATATACCACCTCCTCCTGCTGCTGCCAGGTCCAGAGTCTCTCATGGGTCCCTGTACGGCCTCCCATTGCTGCTGTCTCCATCGCCACACTCTGCTGCCATGTGCCACTTTCAGGTCTCTTCACACTGCTGGTGTGTTAAATTTTTTGACATAGGGTGCAGGCAGATTACGGGCCTCACATAGCTGCTGCCAGGCCCCTAATCTGCCATGGGCCCCTATATACCACCTCCTCCTGCTGCTGCCAGGTCCAGAGTCTCTCATGGGTCCCTGTACGGCCTCCCATTGCTGCTGTCTCCATCGCCACACTCTGCTGCCATGTGCCACTTTCAGGTCTCTTCACACTGCTGGTGTGTTAAATTTTTTGACATAGGGTGCAGGCAGATTACGGGCCTCACATAGCTGCTGCCAGGCCCCTAATCTGCCATAGGCCCCTATATACCGCCTCCTCATGCTGCTGCCAAGTCCAGAGTCTCTCATGGGTCCCTGTACGGCCTCCCATTGCTGCTGTCTCCATCGCCACACTCTGCTGCCATGTGCCACTTTCAGGTCTCTTCACACTGCTGGTGTGTTAAATTTTTTGACATAGGGTGCAGGCAGATTACGGGCCTCACATAGCTGCTGCCAGGCCCCTAATCTGCCATGGGCCCCTATAAACCGCCTCCTCATGCTGCTGCCAAGTCTAGAGTCTCTCATGGGTCCCTGTACGGCCTCCCATTGCTGCTGTCTCCATCGCCACACTCTGCTGCCATGTGCCACTTTCAGGTCTCTTCACACTGCTGGTGTGTTTAATTTTTTGACATAGGGTGCTGCAAGATAACGGGCCTCACATAGCTGCTGCCAGGCCCCTAATCTGCCATGGGCCCCTATATACCGCCTCCTCATGCTGCTGCCAAGTCCAGAGTCTCTCATGGGTCCCTGTACGGCCTCCCATTGCTGCTGTCTCCATCGCCACACTCTGCTGCCATGTGCCACTTTCAGGTCTCTTCACACTGCTGGTGTGTTTAATTTTTTGACATAGGGTGCTGCAAGATAACGGGCCTCACATAGCTGCTGCCAGGCCCCTAATCTGCCATGGGCCCCTATATACCGCCTCCTCATGCTGCTGCCAAGTCCATAGTCTGTCATGGTCCCTGTACGGCCTCCCATTGCTGCTGTCTCCATCGCCACACTCTGCTGCCATGTGCCACTTTCAGGTCTCTTCACACTGCTGGTGTGTTAAATTTTTTGACATAGGGTGCAGGCAGATTACGGGCCTCACATAGCTGCTGCCAGGCCCCTAATCTGCCATGGGCCCCTATATACCGCCTCCTCATGCTGCTGCCAAGTCCAGAGTCTGTCATGGTCCCTGTACGGCCTCCCATTGCTGCTGTCTCCATCGCCACACTCTGCTGCCATGTGCCACTTTCAGGTCTCTTCACACTGCTGGTGTGTTAAATTTTTTGACATAGGGTGCAGGCAGATTACGGGCCTCACATAGCTGCTGCCAGGCCCCTAATCTGCCATGGGCCCCTATATACCACCTCCTCCTGCTGCTGCCAGGTCCAGAGTCTCTCATGGGTCCCTGTACGGCCTCCCATTGCTGCTGTCTCCATCGCCACACTCTGCTGCCATGTGCCACTTTCAGGTCTCTTCACACTGCTGGTGTGTTAAATTTTTTGACATAGGGTGCTGCAAGATAACGGGCCTCACATAGCTGCTGCCAGGCCCCTAATCTGCCATGGGCCCCTATATACCGCCTCCTCATGCTGCTGCCAAGTCCATAGTCTGTCATGGTCCCTGTACGGCCTCCCATTGCTGCTGTCTCCATCGCCACACTCTGCTGCCATGTGCCACTTTCAGGTCTCTTCACACTGCTGGTGTGTTAAATTTTTTGACATAGGGTGCAGGCAGATTACGGGCCTCACATAGCTGCTGCCAGGCCCCTAATCTGCCATGGGCCCCTATATACCGCCTCCTCATGCTGCTGCCAAGTCCAGAGTCTGTCATGGTCCCTGTACGGCCTCCCATTGCTGCTGTCTCCATCGCCACACTCTGCTGCCATGTGCCACTTTCAGGTCTCTTCACACTGCTGGTGTGTTAAATTTTTTGACATAGGGTGCAGGCAGATTACGGGCCTCACATAGCTGCTGCCAGGCCCCTAATCTGCCATGGGCCCCTATATACCACCTCCTCCTGCTGCTGCCAGGTCCAGAGTCTCTCATGGGTCCCTGTACGGCCTCCCATTGCTGCTGTCTCCATCGCCACACTCTGCTGCCATGTGCCACTTTCAGGTCTCTTCACACTGCTGGTGTGTTAAATTTTTTGACATAGGGTGCTGCAAGATAACGGGCCTCACATAGCTGCTGCCAGGCCCCTAATCTGCCATGGGCCCCTATATACCGCCTCCTCATGCTGCTGCCAAGTCCATAGTCTGTCATGGTCCCTGTACGGCCTCCCATTGCTGCTGTCTCCATCGCCACACTCTGCTGCCATGTGCCACTTTCAGGTCTCTTCACACTGCTGGTGTGTTAAATTTTTTGACATAGGGTGCAGGCAGATTACGGGCCTCACATAGCTGCTGCCAGGCCCCTAATCTGCCATGGGCCCCTATATACCACCTCCTCCTGCTGCTGCCAGGTCCAGAGTCTCTCATGGGTCCCTGTACGGCCTCCCATTGCTGCTGTCTCCATCGCCACACTCTGCTGCCATGTGCCACTTTCAGGTCTCTTCACACTGCTGGTGTGTTAAATTTTTTGACATAGGGTGCTGCAAGATAACGGGCCTCACATAGCTGCTGCCAGGCCCCTAATCAGCCATGGGCCCCTATACCGCCTCCTCCTGCTGCTGCCAGGTCCAGAGTCTCTCATGCCATGTGCCACTTTCAGGTCTCTTCACACTGCTGGTGTGTTAAATTTTTTGACATAGGGTGCAGGCAGATTACGGGCCTCACATAGCTGCTGCCAGGCCCCTAATCTGCCATGGGCCCCTATATACCGCCTCCTCATGCTGCTGCCAAGTCCAGAGTCTGTCATGGTCCCTGTACGGCCTCCCATTGCTGCTGTCTCCATCGCCACACTCTGCTGCCATGTGCCACTTTCAGGTCTCTTCACACTGCTGGTGTGTTAAATTTTTTGACATAGGGTGCAGGCAGATTACGGGCCTCACATAGCTGCTGCCAGGCCCCTAATCTGCCATGGGCCCCTATATACCGCCTCCTCATGCTGCTGCCAAGTCCAGAGTCTGTCATGGTCCCTGTACGGCCTCCCATTGCTGCTGTCTCCATCGCCACACTCTGCTGCCATGTGCCACTTTCAGGTCTCTTCACACTGCTGGTGTGTTAAATTTTTTGACATAGGGTGCAGGCAGATTACGGGCCTCACATAGCTGCTGCCAGGCCCCTAATCTGCCATGGGCCCCTATATACCGCCTCCTCATGCTGCTGCCAAGTCCAGAGTCTGTCATGGTCCCTGTACGGCCTCCCATTGCTGCTGTCTCCATCGCCACACTCTGCTGCCATGTGCCACTTTCAGGTCTCTTCACACTGCTGGTGTGTTAAATTTTTTGACATAGGGTGCAGGCAGATTACGGGCCTCACATAGCTGCTGCCAGGCCCCTAATCTGCCATAGGCCCCTATATACCGCCTCCTCATGCTGCTGCCAAGTCCAGAGTCTGTCATGGTCCCTGTACGGCCTCCCATTGCTGCTGTCTCCATCGCCACACTCTGCTGCCATGTGCCACTTTCAGGTCTCTTCACACTGCTGGTGTGTTAAATTTTTTGACATAGGGTGCAGGCAGATTACGGGCCTCACATAGCTGCTGCCAGGCCCCTAATCTGCCATGGGCCCCTATATACCACCTCCTCCTGCTGCTGCCAGGTCCAGAGTCTCTCATGGGTCCCTGTACGGCCTCCCATTGCTGCTGTCTCCATCGCCACACTCTGCTGCCATGTGCCACTTTCAGGTATCTTCACACTGCTGGTGTGTTAAATTTTTTGACATAGGGTGCTGCAAGATAACGGGCCTCACATAGCTGCTGCCAGGCCCCTAATCAGCCATGGGCCCCTATACCGCCTCCTCCTGCTGCTGCCAGGTCCAGAGTCTCTCATGCCATGTGCCACTTTCAGGTCTCTTCACACTGCTGGTGTGTTTAATTTTTTGACATAGGGTGCAGGCAGATTACGGGCCTCACATAGCTGCTGCCAGGCCCCTAATCTGCCATGGGCCCCTATATACCGCCTCCTCATGCTGCTGCCAGGTCCAGAGTCTCTCATGGGTCCCTGTACGGCCTCCCATTGCTGCTTTCTCCATCGCCACACTCTGCCATGTGCCACTTTCAGGTCTCCTCACACACTGCTGGTGTGTTGAATTTTTTGACATAGGGTGCTGGCAGATTACGGGCCTCCCATAGCTGCTGCCAGGCCCCTAATCTGCCATGGGCCCCTATATACCGCCTCCTCATGCTGCTGCCAAGTCCAGAGTCTGTCATGGGTCCCTGTACGGCCTCCCATTGCTGCTGTCTCCATCGCCACACTCTGCCATGTGCCACTTTCAGGTCTCCTCACACACTGCTGGTGTGTAGAATTTTTTGACATAGGGTGCTGGCAGATTACGGGCCTCCCATAGCTGCTGCCAGGCCCCTAATCTGCCATGGGCCCCTATATACCGCCTCCTCATGCTGCTGCCAAGTCCAGAGTCTGTCATGGGTCCCTGTACGGCCTCCCATTGCTGCTGTCTCCATCGCCACACTCTGCCATGTGCCACTTTCAGGTCTCCTCACACTGCTGGTGTGTTGAATTTTTTGACATAGGGTGCTGGCAGATTACGGGCCTCCTATAGCTGCTGCCAGGCCCCTAATCTGCCATGGGCCCCTATATACCGCCTCCTCATGCTGCTGCCAAGTTCAGAGTCTGTCATGGGTCCCTGTACGGCCTCCCATTGCTGCTGTCTCCATCGCCACACTCTGCCATGTGCCACTTTCAGGTCTCCTCACACTGCTGGTGTGTTGAATTTTTTGACATAGGGTGCTGGCAGATTACGGGCCTCCTATAGCTGCTGCCAGGCCCCTAATCTGCCATAAGCCCCTATATACCGCCTCCTCATGCTGCTGCCAAGTCCAGAGTCTGTCATGGGTCCCTGTACGGCCTCCCATTGCTGCTGTCTCCATCGCCACACTCTGCCATGTGCCACTTTCAGGTCTCCTCACACACTGCTGGTGTGTTGAATTTTTTGACATAGGGTGCTGGCAGATTACGGGCCTCCTATAGCTGCTGCCAGGCCCCTAATCTGCCGTAGGCCCCTATATACCGCCTCCTCATGCTGCTGCCAGGTCCAGAGTCTCTCATGGGTCCCTGTACGGCCTCCCATTGCTGCTGTCTCCATCGCCACACTCTGCCATGTGCCACTTTCAGGTCTCCTCACACTGCTGGTGTGTTCCATTTTTTGTCATAGGGTGCTGGCAGATTATGGGCCTCCCATAACTGCTGCCAGGCCCCTAATCTGCCATGGGCCCCTATACCGACTCCTCATGCTGTGACGTTGCAACAAGGTGGAATTCAACCCTACATATGTTAGACCGCCTTTACGAACAGCAAAAGGCCATCACAGATTTCCTGATGTTAAAAGCAGATAAAGGTACTCCCTGTGTAACTTAGATGTCAGCCATTGGCAGCTCATGCGTGACACCTGCGCTTGCTCAGGCCCTTTGAGGAGGCCACGCTATTCGTGAGTCGGCAGGACTATGGGATGAACGACGTCATTCCTCTGTTGCACGTCCTGGAACAAATGCTGTTAACAATGGCTGGTCAGGGTGCGGTAGACGTGGCGCACAGATCTCAACGCCACATGGCCCCTGTGGGGGCAGGACTGGAAGAAGAGGAGGAGGTAGAGGAGGACATTGGTGCTCAGGAATTATTGAGTGAAATGGGTGGTTTTTCCACTCAGCGGACAGGAGTGGAGGAGCAGGAGCATCTGGTAGAGGAGGAGGAAGAGGAGACAGAGGACCTAGACGCACCGTGGCAGTATGCTGTGGAGATGGAGGCAGGGAGTCCCTCGCATTCCTTGGCACAAATGGCCCATAGCATGCTCGGTTGCTTGCGTAGCGACAGCCGAATAATAACCATCAGACAGAGGGATGACTTTTGGCTGTCCACCTTGTTGGACCCTCGCTACCGTTCAAAAATGGTGGCCTTTTTCACACCTGCTGAGAGGGAGGCCAAAATAACGTACTATAAAAAACACCTATGTAGTCAGCTGGTCTCTGCCTGTCTGCGCCAACGTCCATCCTCAGACACTGTGGGCCCTGTGCGCTCGTGTTCCGCTGCCATGGCAGCAGGGGAGGGGTGGGGTGGTAGGAGCAGTGGCAGCTCCACCAGCAGCGGCTGCCTCAGTCTGCAGTCGATGATGAGTAGCTTTCTTCACCAGCGCAGTGAGGAAACTACTAACCAGCCGCAGCAGCAGCAGCAGCATCAGGTGGACCTGGAGCAGGACCTCAAACAACAGGCTTAGGCCTACTTGGACAGCACCCTGCCAACCGAGGTAGACAATCCCCTTGACTACTGGGCAACGAAACTTGACCTTTGGCCCCAACTAGCTGAATTTGCCCTTGAAAGGCTGTCATGCCCGGCCAGTAGCGTGGCATCGGAGCGCGTGTTTAGTGCGGCAGGAGGTATTGCAACTCCGCGGAGGACACGACTGTCCACCCAAAGTGTGGAGAGACTCACGTTTGTGAAAATGAATCAGGCGTGGATTAGTCTGGATTTCAAACCACCAGTTCCTGACACAACTGACTAAATCCGCCATGAATCATGCCCCAAACATGTGCCACTTTCAGGTCTCCTCACACTGCTGGTGTGTTCCATTTTTTGTCATAGGGTGCTGGCAGATTACGGGCCTCCCATAGCTGCTGCCAGGCCCCTAATCTGCCATGGGCCCCTATACCGCCTCCTCATGCTGCTGCCAAGTCCAGAGTCTCTCATGGGTCCCTGTACGGCCTCCCATTGCTGCTGCCTCCATCGCCACACTCTGCCATGTGCCACTTTCAGGTCTCCTCACACTGCTGGTGTGTTCCATTTTTTGTCATAGGGTGCTGGCAGATTACGGGCCTCCCATAGCTGCTGCCAGGCCCCTAATCTGCCATGGGCCCCTATACCGCCTCCTCATGCTGCTGCCAGGTCCAGAGTCTCTCATGGGTCCCTGTACGGCCTCCCATTGCTGCTGTCTCCATCGCCACACTCTGCCATGTGCCACTTTCAGGTCTCCTCACACTGCTGGTGGGTTCCATTTTTTGTCATAGGGTGCTGGCAGATTACGGGCCTCCCATAGCTGCTGCCAGGCCCGTAATCTGCCATGGGCCCCCGTACCGACTCCTCATGCTGCTGCCAGGCCCGTAATCTGTCATGGGCCACTGTTGTCGCTTGTTGGCATATTCCGCTCGTTCAGATGCTCCTTCTCCTGCTACTCCTCTTCACGGATTCCGTCAGCAGTCTTTCTTGGAATCCGTTTCCAAGAGACAACAGTTTGCGAGCACGCACCCGACGGTGCAGAAGCTGAACGTCCTCCTGTCCAAGTTGCTGCTGCCAGGCTCGTAATCTGTCATGCGCCCCTGTACCGCCTCCTCATGCTGCTGCCAGGTCCAGAGTGTGTCATGGGCCCCCGTACCGACTCCTCATGCTGCTGCCAGGCCCGTAATCTGTCATGGGCCCCTGTACCGCCTCCCCATGCTGCTGCCAGGTCCAGAGTGTGTCATGGGTCCCTGTACGGCCTCCCATTGCTGCTGCCAGGCCCGTAATCTGCCATGGGCCCCTGTACCGACTCCTCATGCTGCTGCCAGGCCCGTAATCTGTCATGGGCCCCTGTACCGCCTCCTCATGCTGCTGCCAGGTCCAGAGTGTGTCATGGGTCCCTGTACGGCCTCCCATTGCTGCTGTCTCTATCGCCACACTCTGCCATGTGCCACTTTCAGGTCTCCTCACACTGCTGGTGGTTTCCATTTTTGTCATAGGGTGCTGTATGGCCTCCCATTGCTGCTGCCTCCACCGCCACACTGTGGCTCCACACTCTGGTTTTGGCCCCGTGACTGCCCAAATGAGTGAAGTGTGCGGTGATTCTAAGATCGACGGCACTCATCTGCATGTCATACTGACTGACAGTATTATTTCTCTTCCCCAGCAGACTCCAAGGGCATTTAAATTAAAGGTACAGTGTTCTGCACTAATATTAAGTCTCTCTGAAGCCTAGAAACACCCTTTTTTAAGTTAAATTCACAGCGAATTTATTCGACTCGAATCGAATATTGTCCACGAATTCGCCGAATCAGTCGAATCGAATTTTTCATTTCTTCGCTCATCTCTAATTTTGATATTTGAAAAGGGTTGGGGTCTTGAGAAATGTTCACAGCTGTAAAAAAAATGGGCTGATCAGAAAAGAGTTTGGGTGCATCAAATCTTGTAAAATTGGTCATGACATATTGCAAGGTGGTCAAATTGGTAAGAGCTTAGGCAGATGAGTACATAATCTGGAACATTGGGAGGTACAGTAAGTATAGGGTGTGACGGATGTGGCATCAGACCCCAGCCCTTCTCACCAAACTTGTGACCAAAGGACTAGCCAATCTAAAACCGTGCTGTCATGTGCGTAACAATGCCATGCCCAGCTGCACTCTGCACAAAGATTTTCCAGCTAATGGACCACAATCTGTGTACCTGTAGCCTGAGAGCGATTGGTACTGGGTCAGGTTAATTACACAATTAACCCTTCACACTACCACCACCTCCTTTTTGTACAGAGGAAATTCGGCAATATTAGCAATAACAATATGATGTTTGAATAATCGTCTGTATACCACTGTCACCGCAGGCAGAGATATATTGAGGTTTTAAATACACACACACACAGTAGCGCTCTTCACAGACAGGGATTCTTAGTTTGCATTAAAGAGCTTTAGAAACAGTTCAACACTTTTCAGATAATAGGATTTATTACTAAAAAGGTCAAAAGGGTGCAATAACAATATTTACAGAAAAAGATGAAGCCAATATATATATATATATATATATATATATATATATATATATATATATATATATATACACACACACACACACACACACACACACACAGAGACCAATAACACAGCAAAGAGATAACAGAAAGAGGTTTAGAGAGGTGAAGTACTTGCCGTCAGCCTTGGTTTAAGTAGCGTTCAAGTGTCAGAGCAAAATGGTACCATTCTCCCAAAGTTGGTTCCAATGTTAAAAGGGAGAATTCTTCAACTTAACTCTCTGCTCCAAGCATAACAGCCTTTTCTAGGAACTCAGTAGGGTGTCTCCTTGAAGCAGAGAACCAATCACCTCATTTGGGGAGGGTGCTGGAGGCAGAGACCCAAGCTATAACCAAAATCCCTCCCAGTTTATATCATGATCAATAACCTACCCTCGGTGTATGTAGCAGCCTAGCCACTAGTAGATTAATATGCAGAATCACCCGCTGAACGTCTAGATATTAAAAATGACGTACCTGCTTGGGACGGTTAAGGAGATATTGTTTTCTGATCTCCTGTAGATTTCCACTAGGGGGTGTAAGATATCAGGCGACTTGTATTAAAGTGACCGATCTGAATATATGCCTGGTTTCCTTGTAAGTATTTCACATCTCCAGATATAAAATTATATGGAAAAGTGGATTTTTAAATGTGAGTCTGTTTTACAGCTAGCTGGAATGTCTTTGAAGCTCAGTGAAGGACTGGTTTATGGCTTTATGATATCTCAGATTGAGAAGCTAACAGACATCCTGGCACCAGCTAATTTGGGATTTATAACCATGAAGCTCTCCCGCTGAGCCTGATTGCCCGTGATCTCTCGGCATCATACAGACCACATTCCTGAGGGAGAGGGGCATTGGAGGAGGGAGAGAGATAGAAGATGGAGGATCCTTAGCAAGATGAATGACCGCGTCGATCTCTGTGTGCACAATTGCTACATAGGGCATTCAACTTGCATTCACTTTTACATAAAATAATTGCATACAGTAATGGACTTAATTTCTATCAGTGTTGCAGGGGAGGTCAGGACAATTATAGCCATATTTCTGTGCAGTAAATATGTTTCTGCGAAATGCTATGGGGTTGATTTACTAAAACTGGTGAGTGTAAAATCTGGTACAGCTCTGCATAGAAACCAATCAGCTTCCAGTTTTTTTGTCAATGCTTAATTGAACAAGTTAGAAGCTGATTGGCTGCCATGCACAGCTGCACCAGAGTTTGCACTCTCCAATTTTAATAAATCAATCCTTATGCTAACATGTACTTTTAATAAACTCTATAAATGTAAGTACATCAATTAGCAACCATACCAATAGCAACTTTTAGAGCAATGATGTTTGATGGGCACATCAGGATGTCATAATGAAGGATATGTTGGCCCAAATATAATGGCCTGTGTGTCTTACATCCTATTCCTACAGTCACTTAAGGGTTTATTTACTAAAGCTGGAGAGTGCAAAATCAGGCTCACTTTTGCATAGGATCCAATCAGCTTCCAGCCTCAGCTTGTTCAATTAAGCTTTGGCAAAAAAGTCCAGGTAATGACTGGTTTGTATGCAGAGTTGAACCAGATTTTGCCCTCCAGTTTTAGTAAATAACCCCCCAAATGTCTACACTGCATTAGATTTATATGGTTCATCAAAACACAGCTGCACAGCAGTTGATCAAAGCCCAGCTCCTGCCTAAACATTTTTCTCTCTCAGCTGGCCAGCAATATAGGCAAGGCACAACTTCCACTACCCAACAATTTGGGGTGGCATGTTTTCCAATGGCCACTGCTGTAACAAGACACCTCTACCAATGGCTACAATTGTAAAGGGACAGGTCTCCCAATAACCCCCATTGTAGGGGGGCACTACCACTATGCACAGAGCATACCCTCTGCCTGACTACTGCACTCTTAAGTTTAGCTGTACATGGTGACCTGTTGAAAAGAAATATGTTTTGTTACATACCTTAAATGTGTGCATGTTTGGAAAGTTGGAAAAAAAAGTCAGATGTCCTTAACTGCATACTTGCTCCAAGTCAGTGTGTCAACTAGTATCTTCAGAGGGGGTTAGCAATGACAGACACCATTTGTATGTATTTACAGATTTACCAACTTTTGATGGAGAACAAATATGTAGATCTGTTTTAGACTTTGCATGATGCATACTTGATCTGGGTCAGTGACTCAAAGTATAGAAGTCAGACAGACAGAAGGGGCAAGAGTGTTTATATTTTTTAAAAGACAGAATTTCATTTCATATAGTAGTCATTGGTGGTGGCCTATTTATTTCTTACACAACAGAGAAAAAGACCAAGTGGTTTGTTATCCATAGCAAACAAACGGCCTTTGTAATTTTTCAACCTACGTACCCCCATCCTCCCCCAAAAAATATGGAATCTAGGTGGTGGTTTAGTGCAACACATTCTTTATATTATGTTTTTCAAATATACGGTAAATCTAGCCCCATATGTGTTGGCTACAAATAGTTTATTACCATGTTTTGGCAGTAGCACAGGAACTAGACCTTCATTTTATCCTTTGTCTTTTAATAGTACATCTTATTTAGAAAGCTTATCAACACACAATTATTTCTGGTTGTTTATCTGTTGCAGGTAAACCATGGTAAAGCAAAAGCAGCTTGAGAGATCTGTATATATACATAATTGATGGTTGCTACAGAGAATGTGACAATTTTTAATTTTCCTCACCACAAAGATGCTATTTTAGAATTAGTTACCTCCACACAACAATTACGCTGTTCTGTTGCCCATCATTCACTAAACTTTTCAAATTATTCAATTGTGCTTGTACATGAATGTAAAAAAGAAAAAACACACACAAAAAAAAAAAACATTTGCTCAGGCCAGAAAACAGGTTTTGCCAAATTTTGGGTGATGTATTGTACAGTTTGTCCTGCTTTTACCATACTACAATTAAAGCTGAACTCCAGTTATTCAGCTACTTTGGATAATGTTCTATAATTTGGGACTCCAATACTGGACCTTCTGGCCTCAGCTTCAGAATCACATGCAGCGACTGTGCCAGCCCCTGCCCAATCACAGAGCACTTTTGTTAAGTGAATACAATACAAAGGGGCTCCTGTGAATGGGCAGCAGAGGGGATTAACAGGCAGAAATGCTATGTGTGAGAAGACAGCTCCTCTGTCAGAGCTCCATGAGTGTAGTGATATCTGTACTCCTGGAGCTTCATAAACTTTCAGGTGTAAATTAAAGAGATAAGTCCATGAGGTGGCATGGACTTTGTTGGACTCATAGTACGCCAGCACATTTTACAGATTGGCTGAATTTAAAGTTCAGCTTTAAAACCTACTTGGAAGGACCATCAGTTGTGGTCTACTTTAGACTTACTTACAGGATGGAGTAACACGTTTTGTTGCAGTCAAGTAGCATCCTTCTGATGTCCCTTTAAACTTACATTCCCCACAATTAGGTGCATATCTGTGTGTAAAAGTAAGGCAGCTTTTGAATGGTTAATGGCAGAAATGCCCTTGTGTCTCCCCCTGCATTAACTGTATTTTAGTGTCTATGAGATGATTTCTAGTAGGTTTCACAATGCTGCTTTCATAGCTGTAAAACATGGCAAGATTAACACCGTCAAATACTTTCCCCACCACTTACCAGCCATATAGTGTGCCTTCCACTGTCACTTTCATTTTTTATTATCATGGCATTTATCTTTGGTGTATCACCTATTTGTGGGGACTTAGAACATACTGGTGTTCAGTATATCTTGAGCTTAGATCCCATTAGCTAAGCACTTTTAATATTAATTTACCCTTTACTATATTGTACCTTTACCATTTTTCTATATTATTTACTGTATTTTTATTCCACATGGTTATTTTCACCTGGAAAATATGCACATGTGTACTTTAAGAGCAGAAAGACAGTCTATCTGTGGAGAACAATATTGATAACCTGGGAAAATATATCCTGGTCAAACTTCTCAGAGTAGGTTTGACCATGGAACATTGGGCAAAACTTTGACCTGTGATCGCTCTGCAATCCTACAGTAAATGCCAATTTGCTTTTTGGGGAATATGGACAACTTTAGGACTCAGACAGGTGATGTTGATAGACACATTAAAATGTATTTGTATTCAAATGCAGCAGTGTTTAAACATAAAATGCAGCAGAAAGCTGTGCATGACCTGTTTTAAATGCAAATCAAAAAGACCTGCTGGGCTGTAAAAAAATGCAACACAAAGCATGTCAAGTACAGCCTCAGAACAGATATCCACAATACACTAATATTGGGAATCTGCTGGCCTGTGTTTAACATGCAGTTAAAATGCCTGTCAAATGCAGGAAAACCATGCCTATTCACATGAACCCATCTCACAATAGGGAACCTGTAATTTACAGCAATTCATTGGCACTGTTGCCTTGTTGGCCAAACCAGACACAGTAGATTTCACTCCATTGTTACTCTTTTAGCAAGCAAGACTGTGGGACATTACAACAAGAGGGAGACGCCATAGAAGAATTGTATGGGTGTTCTATTTAAAGCTAAATGCTAATATATTACACACACACACACGTGAAGAAGTAAATACACCCAATAGAAATGATAACTTTTTTTTAAATGGAAACATTAGACCTTGATAGAAAATAGTGTCTACAGATAAAGGTGATATACTTGAATCACATATAAATTTACTTGGTATATTCATTTTCTTGCATATTATTTGAAAAAAGTAAGTACGCTCCTACATTTACCACCACTTATAATCCATGAAATTAGAATGAGATGTTCCAGATTAGCTGTCAATGATTAGAACCTTCTTAGGGAGCATGCAAGTGAAACATCATGCCGTCATGCCAAGCTCAGAGTTCTCGAAGGCCCTCATAAAAAAAGTTTTAGATGACTACAATTCTGGAATCAGATTTAAATCACCAAAATGATTTGAAATGAATCACTGCACTTAAGAAAAAAAATGTCCACTAATCTGTCCAGGACTGGCTGGCCCAGTCAATTCAGCCCAGGAGCTGCCATTTAATGCTAACAGATTTCTCCAAGAACCCCACAATTGAATCACGGTAATTTAGGCAAGTCTTAAAAACGCTGGGCTCAAACTGCATGCATCTACAGCCAAGAAAGGGATTGCATCGATTTATCCTGGATGAGAGTTGTGTTAAAAAAAAGCCTTTGCTATCCAAAAAATTATTAGAGCAAGATTTCAGTTTCCCATTAAAAATATAGGCAAATACCAGGCCTTTTGGAACGATGCACAGAGAACTGATCAAAATTAGGGTTGTATGGTCACAGTAACATCAGACAGGTTTGTCACAAACTTAAGACAGTATTTCAGAAGAAGACCTTCATAACTGTGAATCATGGTGGGGGAAATGGTATGGTTGGAATTGCTTTGCTGTTTCAGGGCATGGGCAGCTCCCAGTCATTGAGTCAGCAACCCATTATTCATCACACCAACTTGTTGTTTATGAGAATGTGAACCCTTGTTTCTAAAAGTAAAGTTGCGTGGATGCAATAATTATCCAAAGCACATTGGCATAAAAATGTCTGATTCTTCTGTGCTTTGGCCTGCAACTTTTTAAATTGGTGACAGTTTCTTTAACGTTAATACTGTTATCAATGTGTATCATTGTATATAATACGTTTTTCAGTAAATTGTTTGTAATGATATACAGTAGGTACATGGGGCAGCCATACTCCATTGCGTTAGAAGGCTATGCAGGCTGGTTGTGCCTAACTGAACTTTTCTCAGTGTGAATCTACCAGGTAGGGTGCATCTCAATGAAATACGTAGGCTGTCTGCAGTCATTAATAGCAAGAAAATAACTGAATAAATATGAAATCTTCTGCAATATTTCTAACATATGTTAATGTATAATCTTGCACTTGACTCTCAAGTGAAACTATTTCAGCAGCAGCCTTGGCCAGTGAAAAGCATCTAAGAAATAAATGGATAAGACAGGAAATTAATAAAAGCCCCCAGTTTGTTTGTTGTTTTTGTGCTTTTGGGGACAACAAAACAGAAGTGAGGGGAAATGTCTATTAGACAATTGTTAACAGAATAAGTGTTCTCATGGCAAGATTGCACCTACTGTTCCGGTGACAACCAGGGCTGCTGTTAGAAACCATGGGGCCCCATACAGCAAACCTGACAGGGCCCTCTCCCCCCCAAAAAAAACACAGTGTTTAGCTGCTGCAGAGAGAGCCATACAGGGGATCAGTTCCGGTAATTGCACTCCCACCATGCCGATTACCCTCCCTACGCACATCCAATTTACCCATCTGCCTGGGCCCCCCCTGCTGGCCTGGGCCCTGTACAGGAGGACTGGTGGTACCCCCTTATCCACAGCCCTGGTGACAACCATAACATTTTTGATATTTCATTACTTCCTGTCCTGGTGACAATTAACAAATATGACGTGTCTCCTTCCAGCAGACTCAGAGCAATAGAAAATGAGGCCCAAGCTTCTGTTCTGTACTTCAACTGTGCTGAGCGCTTCACACACAGGCCATGCGAGAGTGACAAACAGAGCAAAAGCCATGCGTCTCTTGCTCCTCCACTCCAATGATTGACAGCGGTTGTCCCAGGGGCACAGTAGGAACATATAGAACAGGGAGTGCAGTGGGGGATAATGTCGGAGTAAACAAAGAGAAGGATTTTTTTAAATAAAATGAAAAAAAAAAACATAGCAAATACCTGAAAGTTATGATATTTTCTGAAAAAATAGACTTTAATGTCACTTTAATTTTCATAACGCAGTCTTAGATTTCCATTTTTAAATATATACACTAACAACTCCTCCCTACCCCAACGTGTCCCAACTTTCTCCTGCTCTGTCCACTTTCAGACAATCCCTGAAAACTCATCTCTTCAGAAAGGTTTTTCCTGCCCCCACTTAATAGCCGTACATGTATTTTTTTCCATCAGCCCAATTCCCACATTTATTATCTTTACTATCTCTTGACCCTCCCTCTTTGGCTTCTTAATCATGGATGTTCCATTTGGTCTGCCTGCCCGTTTTTCCGGCAATATCTAATCTAATCTGATCCGACCCACAAAAGAGGGATGGATGGAGATCCAATTGCCCTTCCGTCCACCAGATCAGGTCAGATGGAAATGGACAGGCGGTCCATTTTCATCCGACCGCCCATTGAGGAAAGCGAGCTGCTCTGTGTCTTCTCTGCAGCAGCGGATCGGACACAGACCTGTGAGCTGAGCAAGCAGATCCGCTAAAACCAGTCAACCCATGTGAAAGGACCCTTAGATTGTAAGCTCTAATGATCAGTGTCCTCCGATTCCTCCTGTATTAAATTGTATTGCATTTGTACCATCTGCCCTTATGTTGTAGAGCTCTGTAGAAATGGTTGGTGCTATATAAATCCTGTATAGTAAAAATAACTACTGAATGCAATCATGTATTGGCTGAACATGCTTCATACTGGTTTGTTTGTTTTAGTTGATTTTGGAGTGAGTGCCCAGCTGGACAGAACTATAGGAAGAAGAAACACATTTATTGGAACCCCGTACTGGATGGCACCGGAGGTCATAGCATGTGATGAGAATCCAGACTCAACATATGACTACCGAGTGAGTTTTTTTTTTGTTGTTTCTTTTAAACACGTTCTACAAAGGAAGCACTTCGACTTCATGTGAAAAAATGTGTCATTAGTCATCTTCTGATAAACACGGGGCTCACCAGACTTTTCTAAAAGGAAGTATGCTGACTGTGTAAAAATCACTTCCTAATAGGTTGCTGGGGACGAGTTGTTGTTGAAATGCTTTCTATACCCCCGGGGAGTTGGGATTTCCAGCTGTAAATACAGAAGAATATTGTGCTGCTTTTTGTGACTTTTTTGCAATTAAAGTTTAACATTTTGTAATCCACCCCAGCACTACAACCACGGGGTTCACTTGTGTGAAAAGAATGTTATCAATATTATTGCAGCTGACTATGCGTCACTGTGAAACTTGTCTGCAATAAATTACTGATGCTCAGTATATATGCATATTCACCAAGACAGCAAAGCAGAAGAAAGTATAGTGAGATCAACTCAAAGTACATGAATTTGAAAGATTTTAGAGAAGAATCCTGATTTTTCCAGGAGAAAAACTGCGCAATACCCTTTTTTTGAAAACTTTGTGCTATGGGACTGCAGATTCATTTGCAGCAAAGGTGTTGGTTTACTAAAACTGGAGCGTGCAAAATCTGGTGCAACTGTGCATGGTAGCCAATCAGCTTCTAACTTCAGCCTGTTCAGTTAAGCTTTGACAATAAAACCTGGAAGCAGATTGGTTTCTTTGAACAGCTACACCAGATTTTGCACCATGCAGTTTTAGTAAATCAATCAATGACTTTCCTGAGCCTTCTTTTTGCAGTATAAAGGTGAACAGCATGAGAAAGCAGTGAGCGTTGATTTACTAAAACTAGAGTACACAATCTGGTGAAGCTCTGTGAAGAAACCAGTCAGTTTCCAGATTTTTTGTTAAAGTTTAATTAAACAAGCTCAAGCTAATTGGCTACCATGCACAGCTGCACCAGATTTTGCACTCTCCAGTTTTAGTAAATCAACCATAATGTTTCCTGTATGCATTTTATTTTACAATTTACAATGTATTTTAAAGCAGAACATAAGCATGCTTGCATGTCCTTCCCACATCTGCGCTGCACCGTCATATTTTTAACCATTTAAAGACCTCCCCATAGCAAATATACTGCTACATGACAGCCGTGCTGTGAATTTCCAGGTAGAGGACGCCGCCCTACCCGTGCTGTCATTGGCTCCCAAAAAAGTCAATCACTGGGTCCTGGACAGTGATTCATAGCCAGGACTCTGTGATCGTTGGAGAAGCTTACAGGGGAGAGATCCTTATGTAAACAACACAGATCTCTCTCCTGTCAGTGGGGACGTGCTGCTTTCTATCTCTCTACAAAGCAGAGAGATAGAAAGCAACATGCCTCCTAGTAAAAACACAGTCCCCTAGTAAAACACAGTAAAAACAGTACACAGTTAACCCTTTGATCACCCCAGATGTTAAACTCTTCATGCCCAGTGTCATTAGTACAGTGTCAGTGCTTTTTATTAGCACTGATCAATGTATTAGTGTCACTGGGTATGTCAGTGACAGTTAGTTCCCACCCAGTATCAGAATACCCACCGCAGTCCAGCTATAAGTTGCTGATCGCTGCCATTACTAGTATAAAATAAATAAAACTTCCAGTATAGATACACCGCCATTAGTAGATGCAATAACTTTCACCTAAACCAATTAATATGCACTTATTGGGAATTTTTTTTTTACCAAAGACATGTAGCAGAATACATTTTGGCTTAAATCTATGAAGAAATTTATTTTTTTGTATTGGATATGTTTTGAAGCAAAAAGTAAAAAATGTGTTTTTTTTCAAAATAGTCTGTCTTTTTCTGTTTATGGCTCAAAAATTAAACACAGAGGTGATCAAATACCACCAAAAGAAAGCTCTATTTGTGGGGAAAAAAAATTACTAATTTATTTATGTACAGCGTTGCATGACTGTGCAATGGTCAGTTAAAGTAACATAGCTCCGTATCGCAAAAAATGGCCTGATCATGAAGGAGGGTAAATCTTCCAGAGGGCAAGTAGTTAAAAAACGATGTTTGTACAAATGCGTCACTGGTCTCTTCCAGGTATTTGGGAATAGAAAAAAGGTAGCACAAGCTCTGTACAGCTACTGCTATTTCCCCACATAGCTTTTAAATTAAAGGCATCCTTTAGCACGTGACTATCTAAATACTATAACCTAGATTATGTTTTTCTGATTCCACAGAGTGATCTCTGGTCTTTGGGAATTACAGCCATTGAGATGGCAGAAGGGTCGCCACGTAAGTGAAAAAAAAAAATAAAAACAAAAAAAACTCAATTCTTTTGTAAATGGTTTACATACATTTTAAGTCATTCAATATTCTTAAAAAGAGACTATCAAATTTTTAGCATCAGAAGTGCCAGGACATACGTATCTGTAATAGCTTTCAGTATCCTCTACTTAGCCAGCAAGCTAAGTCGTGGTCACACTGTCTGGCATATATCATTAGAATCTTTAGAGGAGTATATGCCAATCTTAGGAGAGGACTAGGAAAACTAAATTTTCCTGAATATTGTCTGTTCTCTCAAGAATAGAATAGCTTCTATGTTGACTAGTTACCATACATTTGTTTTTCACATTTAGGACTTATTCACATGAGATTTTTTGCCAGTTGCAGCAAAAATCCAGTGTATTCCTAAAGCTGGATTCACAAGTGGATGCAGATAGTTGTGGATGCCCAGCCTGTAAAAAGCAATGATAGGCTGACAGGAACCACAGCTGTTCATAGGTATTCAGATGTAATTGCACATGCAGCAACTACTTTGTGATAAGTAAAATACATACTTGCTGGTACCTTGTTGGCTTGCTGAGGCCTTGCTAGCTTTTGAAGCTATCCACTGTTTATGCATTTCCTTGCCTGATCCAACCTTTATGGAATGTCTGTGGCTTTTTAAACAAACTTTTCTCTCAGTTTCTGCCACTACTGCATGTCCCCATTGTTCCTTATTGCTTTTGGTGTGTCCACATAACCAGAAAAACATGAGATAGTACAAAAAGACTGCAGGATTCAGGTTAACAAAAAAAAAACAAGAATAAAATAAATATTAGAAGGAAGTGAGTTAAAGTAATACAAAAATAAAAGAAGCTCAAAACAATACCAAACTAAACGGGGAACTATGAAAAATGAAGTGAAACAGTTTGAAACAGAAGAAAGACTCCCGCACATGCCTTGCTAAAATAAATAAATGAATTAAAAAAAAAAAAAAATTATGTATATATATATCACATATACACATACTATATATCACATATACAGTTTACTGAAACAGTATACACACTGTTTTTAGACCCTAGAAAGTCATCAAAAAAGGCTTTATGAAAGAAAAAAAACAAAAAAAGAGCTTAGCATGAAAATGCAGAACAGAAGATGCTGGTATAGTAATCCTGCAAATGCTATGGTACTCTAGGCTGCTGGTCTTTGTCTGTACTACGTTTATAAGTCCGGAGAAAGTATTGTAGAAATAAACCTAATACAGATACAAAATAGAGGTATACGCAACGAACAACACTTGCTTCATGCACTGGAAGAAAGTGAGCAATTAGACATGTATACATTGAGCTACATGTATACAGTAGCTCAATCAGACTACGTGATAAGATTTTCTTTTCTCGACAAGCAAGTCTCTGGCAGTTTAGTAATGTATGTTTCAGCATTTAAATTACAAAAAGGGACAATCTAGCAAGCTGTCCTTAGAATGGTCCTTGGAGATAATTCTTAAATGTCAAAACATTTAATCCAAACATTTTCCATTTGAACAAAATCGTGACATTTCTAAAATGTCCTTCTGGGATAGCCAACGCTGTGCAAACTGTTGATGCAGGGAAGGGATTTAGGGTTTGAAAATAAGTTTAATGAGTAACTAGGAAATCCTAAATAGTGTCACTATAATTTTTTTTTTTTAAGATATTACCATGGTTTATTTGAATTAAATCGTTTTCTTGATTACATCTATTCTTTAAACTCAATCAAGTTGCACAACCAACTGCTTCTTCCTACTGCTCAAGTTTTTCATTTAAAATGTCCAGTTCACCAAAGCCGATATTTCATTTATAGGTGGAACCAGCGGTATTATGTCACTCCCTGGCTTTATTGTTTAATAGCCAGGTATTATGTTGTTCTTTTCCTTGTTTCTTTTCCTATTCCTACCCTCTTTGGAGTTTAAAGAACCCCCCCGGCATCTACTGAAAACTAAAATATCAGGTTATGAGGACCAGTCTTTTAAATGCTAGACTCCACATTCTTGGTATGACTTCTATCTACTCCTACACTCATTGGAGGGCAGAGTGGAAGGATATAGAGGTACATGCTCTCATTCTTCTAATGTTTATCTCAGGAGATATCAATAAATTACATCAGTAAATTACATAAGTTCTGCTCTGTGTCATTGGAGAAGGGCATCCAAGTGGCCTGCATTACTGCATTCTGTTTGCTGTTGCAGAGGTGCTATTGTTTAGTGCCATAGCTAAAAACTCAAAAAACATATTTCACACTTACTGTATGGTAAGGAAATCAAGGAGGCATAGAGAAGCTGGGAGGAAGGCCCAACTGTTTGGAAATGCCACCAATGACCCACGTCTGCTGTTGCAACCTGCATCTTCTTCCATTGTTAGGATGCATCTCTTTCTTGTAGAAGCCTTCAAGATAACATGAAGAAATTCATGCTTCATTACACTGAGGTTACATTTATATATACACATACAGGTGAAACTCGAAAAATTAGAATATCGTGCAAAAGTTCATTTATTTCAGTAATGCAACTTAAAAGGTGAAACTAATATATGAGATAGACTCATTACATGCAAAGCAAGATCGTTCAAGCTGTGATTTGTCATAATTGTGATGATTATGGCTTACAGTTCATGAAAACCCCAAATCCACAATCTCAGAAAATTAGAATATTACATGCAATCAATAAAACAAGGATTGTACATAGAACAATATCGGACCTCTGAAAAATATAAGCATGCATATGTACTCAGTACTTGGTTTGGGCCCCTTTTGCAGCAATTACTGCCTCAATGTGGCGTGGCATGGAAGCTATCAGCCTGTGGCACTGCTGAGGTGTTATGGAAGACCAGGATGATTCAATAGCGGCCTTCAGCTCTTCTGCATTGTTCAGTCTCATGTCTCTCATCTTTCTCTTGGCAATGCCCCTTAGATTCTCTATGGGGTTCAGGTCAGGCGAGTTTGCTGGCCAATCAAGCACAGTAATCCCACAGTCATTGAACCAGGTTTTGGTGCTTTTGGCAGTGTGGGCATGTGCCAAGTCCTGCTGGAAAATGAAGTCAGCATCCCCATAAAGGTCGTCTGCAGAAGGAAGCATGAAGTGCTCCAAAATCTCCTGGTAGACGGCTGCGTTGATCTTGGACTTATTGAAGCACAGTGGACCAACACCAGCAGATGACATGGCTCCCCAAATCAACACAGACTGTGGAAACTTCACACTGGATTTACTGGAATTATACTCACCTTTCTGGTGGTCTATTAAAATCTTCTACCTTCCCTTTGCTTCAACTTGGAAGCCTCCATCAGTATTTTCAGCATTTAACCCTTCCAAATATTTGAATGTCTGTGCCCACCCGCCAGCAATTCCATCCCATCCTCTGACCTTTACTTCACTACAGAATACCCAGTGGCATATGGATAAGAAAATGGAGCCACAACACATGCTAGAGGACACAAGGATCAGATCCCAGAAGTGTTAAATGCTGAAGAGACAGAGGGGCTTCAGTGCTGGAACAAAGGGAAGATGAAAGATATGGAACACCAGAGCAGTGATTGTAGTTCTTCTAGTTTAGGGAACTGGGTGTAGGGAACTGGGTGTATATACTTCATAGCCAGCTGCAGAAGAATGCCCCAAATAATCTCCATTCATCCCCTTGTCACAATGGTGGATGCCCTCTTTGTAGAAATTAATGGAGATAACCCCACATATGTATGGAAGCGCTAAGTCAGGAGAATAATCTAAAATCTGCTGTGCGGCTCCCAGCAGTCTGCACAGCTATTATCTCAGAATAGCAGGGACAGGTAAGTGAAAGACCTGGGGGGTAGGCGGGGCTGTCATTTAAAGGAGAACAGGATAATGGACAGCTTTCCATTGAGTTCACATTGCACTCATGTATAAAAAGGTAGACATTAGAACATTTTGTATAAAGACACCAGACCCTCTTGTAAGTTCACTAGTTGAGAGCATGCATTTTCTGCTCAAGTCAGCAGCTTGAGCAGGATTTCACTTCCATTTATCTGCAGAGGTTACAGGGATTACAGAGCATGTTTCTGCCAACCTGTGACATAATAACCATAATTGGGAAATACTATACTTGTCTACACTCTGCATTTGTAAATTAGGAAGGTGCTTTTAGGCCCCTTTACCAGGTCTCCGAGTGAATCAGGTTCCCACAGGGGAGAGAAGCTATTCAATTGCTTAGGATGCATCAGATTTGCTTTAAAAACATATCCACTCCTCCATAATTACAGTAGAAATTTGAAAATGTGAATTTTGAAATTCTTTATACTACATTTATACATGAAGTGTAATTTGTTTTTGTTTTGCAGCTTTATGCGACATGCACCCTATGAGAGCTCTTTTCCTAATTCCTCGAAACCCACCTCCAAAGCTAAAATCAAGGAAATGGTATGTGCATTACATAAGATATTGATTTAGCATGAGGCATCAAGAGGAGTAGGCCACTAAAGAGTTAATACAGTAGGCCCTGTCACTTAGGTTTTTTTGTATATAATTCTCTGGATGAGCGCGGCAGACAACCCAAACCACGATAGGATAAAATGGTTTAATGTGCTTACTCAAAGGCTGATGTGTCCGACAGAAAAGATGAATTAATAATCACACAGATGGTTAGTTAAGAGCAATTTATTGCTTTCTGGGGCCTTCATTTTCTTCTTGTCTGCTGCCATGTCGCAGGAATAGTCAGAATAATTGGATTTATTATAGGACACCTCAGCAGGGGAAAGCACATGTTCTACAGGGAATTAAATACAACTAAAGACAGATACAGAAACTCCTGCATTGGACGCATTCAAATAATAAGGCTGCATTTAAAACAAAAGGCTGTATATTGAAAGTCATCATCATACTCTATTTGATTTTTTTTCCAACAATATTAAAAAGGCCAAGACATTTTATGTAAGAAACTGAATCCTACACAGACATAACCCCACCAAATATCCTGGCGGAGCTTGAAAGTATACAGAAACCTGTCCAATTTTCAAATGAATTCTTCTAAATCCAAGAAACTAAACATGTCAGTCCCTGCACAATGATTCTGTGACATACAACTTAAGTTTCCCTTTAATTAGAGCTCTTCACATATAAAATACTTGGACACACTGATCTCAGTAGACCTGGATAAAGTATTTAATTTAAAATTTTCTCTGACCAGAGATCGATACATGCAAATTAAAAAAATTAGAATTGTGATGCAGTCACATGATTTCGACAGCCCTAAGCAGATCAAAAACTGTAGTAGTTATCAAGTTTCTTGGCCCCATACTCTATCACAGAGTTTTCCATTTAACCAGGATAGTTGATTGGTGCTGTAATAGGCACAATAAGAAATGGGTGTACCTTAGCATCTGTAACCTGCCTATGTAGGGAATTCTGATGTATCCCAAAGGTCCTTTCAATGATTGGTCCAAACTATTGACCAGAGCCTCGATGAGAACCATTACCCTCTTCAGGACTATCTTTAATTCCTTCACCCTTGTATCCCATCCTTGGAAAACCTATTTTTCCTCCTGATCTTAGAGGCATTAGATTTGGCATTTTAGGAACCACAAACAAATCAAATAACTACAATGTACACCACGTATTTAGAGACCAGCAATGACGACTATATTGTACATAATAAAAGGTGGGAAGTGATATGACAAATGCTTTAAATTGGCAATTGCATCACATACATTAGGACAGGTGCCAGCACAACAAATCAATATGTAAATACAAAGATGGAATATTGAAAAGGACAATTCCTCCCTTTCCTGCTGCCAAACAAGCCTACTTTGTCACTCTTATTAATACCTTGTCATCCAGTCCTCATCATCTCTTCTCTACTTTTAACTCTCTACTTTCTACACCTCCACCCAATACCTCACTCACTGCTCACAAGATTGCAAATCATTTCAAAAACAAGATTGACGCAATTCGTATGGGCATCGCCACTACACAGACACCCATCCCACTTAGCATACCTTGTACTAAACCTCCCTCAACACTTTCCTCTTTTGATCTTGCTACTACAGAAGAGGTCACTAAGGTTTTCTCAGAAGCCCGTCTCACTACCTGCCCCCTGGATCCTGTCCTCTCACAACTACTACGGTCACCCTCTTCTTCCATCCTATGCTCCCTCACTCACATCTTCAAATCTTTCCCTCTCTACTGGTGCCTTCCCTTCCTCTCTAAAGCATGCACACATCACTCCCATACTTAAAAAGCCCTCCCTGGACCCCACCAACCTGAACAACTTAAGACCCATCTCCCTGCTAGAACGCTTAGTCTACAATCGCCTGAGCTCCCACCTCACCGACAACAACCTTCTTGACCCTTTACGGTCTGGCTTTCGCTCACTTCACTCCACTGAAACTGCCCTACTAAATCTCACTAATGATCTACTAACAGCTAAAACCAATGGCCACTACTCCGTACCCTTACGACTTGACCTCTCTGCGACTTTTGATACAGTTGACCATCCCCTCCTCCTCAAAAAACTCCACTCTCTTGGTCTCAGAGACTCTGCTCTCTCCTGGTTCTCCTCCTACCTATCGCAGCGCTCCTTCAGCATTACCTATAACACTGCCTCCTCCTCTTCACTCCCTCTTTCTGTAGGGTCCCTCAAGGTTCTGTCCTTGGACCCCTTCTCTTCTCCATCTACACCTCCTCCCTTGGTCACTTGATAAACTCCCATGGCTTTAAGTACCATCTCTATGCTGATGACACACAAATGTATCTTTCTACCCCTCACCTCACCCCTTCAGTCTTCTCTCGCTTTACTAACCTACTAAGCGACATATCGGCATAGATGTCACTCCACTTCCTCAAACTCAGTCTTTCCAAAACTGAGCTCGTAGTACTCCCCCCAGCCCGTGCCCCCTCCCCTGACTTCTCCATCAAGATCAATACCACAATCATCAGTCCCTCCCCTCATGCCAGGGTGCTAGGTGTAATCCTAGACTCCCATCTGTCCTTTCACCCCCAGATCCAATCACTGTCCAAATCTTGTAGACTTCACCTCCGCAACATCTCCAAGATACGCCCGTTCCTAACCTCGGAAACCACTAAGCAACTTATTCACTCCCTTGATATATCTCGCCTTGACTATTGTAACTCCCTCCTCATTGGTCTACCTAATCGCAGGCTATCCCCTCTTCAGTCTATCATGAATGCTGCTGCCAGACTTATCCACCTTACTAACCATTCTGTATCTGCCACCCCTCTGTGCCAATCCCTCCACTGGCTTCCCATTGCCCTACGGATAAAATTTAAAACATTAACAATAACGTATAAAGCCATTTATAACTCTGCCCCAAATTACATCAACGATCTTGTCTCTAAATATCACCAAACCGTACTCTCCACTCCTTGCAAGACCTCCTGCTCTCTAGCTCCCTTGTCTCCTCCTCCCATGCTCATCTCCAGGACTTTTCCAAAGCTTCCCCCATCCTCTGGAACTCTCTTCCCCAATTTATCAGACTATCGCCTACTCTGCTCACTTTTAGGCGATCTCTGAAAACCTATCTCTTCAGGGAAGCCAATCCTGCCCTCAGCTAATAATGGAATCTTCTACTCTTCCAACCAGTCTATCCCCCACAGTTACTACCTTTTGTACCACTAGCCCCTCCCTCATAGATTGTAAGCTCCAAGGAGCAGGGTTCCTCCTTTCCCTCTTGTATTGAACTGTATTGTCTCCCGTTATATTGTAAAAGCACTAAGCAAACTGTTGGCACTGTATAAATCCTGTATAATAATAATAATCTCCTGTAGTATGTCCACAGTCTCTGGTCATCTCCTGTAGTATATCCACAGTAGTATGTCCACAGTCACTGGTCATCTCCTGTAGTATGTCCGCAGTCTCTGGTCATCTCCTGTAGTATGTCCACAGTCTCTGGTCATCTCCTGTAGTATATCCACAGTTTCTGGCCATCTCCTGTAGTATGTCCACAGTCTCTGGTCATCTCCTGTAGTATGTCTGCAGTCTCCGGTCATCTCCTGTAGTACATCCGCAGTCTCTGGTCATTTCCTGTACTATGTCTGCAGTCCATTGGTTCAGAATTTTTTTTTTTTGTTTTCCTCCCCTAAAATCTAGGTGCGTCTTATGGTCAGGTGCATCCCTTTGCCTTTATGCACTTTTATGATTTGCTTTTTTTTTTTTTTTTCTCTTCAGGTCAAAGAAATTTCTTAATTTTGTTGATAATTGCCTCATTAAAACTTACACACATCGCCCAACAACAGAAACACTGCTAAAACATTCTTTTGTTCGAGATCTACAAAATGAGCGCCAGATACGCATCATGCTGAAAGACCATCTTGACAGAACCAGAAAAAAGAGAGAAAAAGGTAGAGATTTTCAGATGTGTTGTCATTTACTGGATATTTGAAGGACCTTTTAGAAAAGAAAAGGGATTCATATTTTTAACCTTTCATTGCTTTACTGCTAAACAGGGCATGTTTTAAAAATACCAAGGCACCTCTAGGCAGCTATATAGAAATGTTGTGTGGTGTGTATAGTATCAAAACAAAACAAAAAAAAAAAAAAAACTGTCCTCATCTCAAACTTTCTTTCCCTGTGTCATCTTCCTTACCTTTGATCTTTCTCATTTTCTGCCATTTGTGCTCTGACAACAAGGCACTCAACACAGCTTCCATAATTACCCCACAATGCCATTATTTTCACCTCAAGTTATATTCCATATTCCTGACTAAGCCATATAAAAGTAAACCGGTACTTGGAAATGCTGTTCTTTGATGTTAAAAGACAAAGATGTCTGAAAAAAAAAGACAAACCAGTCTTAAAGTAAAGTTTTAATCTTTTAAAAGCACACTATTACTTTTCAGCACCACTGTGGGTGAATGATATTTCCCTTCTCTTTCAGAGCTACACCCACTAGCAGAATTTTAATCATCCAACGCTTCCTGGTGTGTCGAATGCCTGCATCTCACTGCTGCATGTTAAGGTTCCAGTGAATCAGTGTGTTCCTGCAGCTCTAAAAGGTTCCAATCAGATGGCTCCACTAAACTACAAGCTAAATAAAACATGGGCAGAACATTTTTTACACAGAGAGGAATGTAACATTTTGGGGCCACATAAAGACCCCATAATTAAGCCAACAGTGAAGATCACTGTTACTTCATTGAAGCGTTTCTGATTTGGCCACACAATTCTCTTCTGTGACAAAATGTTCTCACACTTTGTTCTAGTGGGTTAGGGACAATAATGGACTTGGGAACTTGTAAGTCAAGTCAATGAAACTATGTATTTATCTGCCATTTTAGCCCCCACTTGTGCGTCTGTACACTGTATGGAATCTGAAGGGTAACACTAGTAACATAATGGCTAAATATCTAAAACATAAAAGGTTGGAGTTCCACCTGTATCTAATATACCGTATCACTTGAGAAATAGAGATAAGGTTGTCCATTTTGTCAGCACTTCTACAGTATGCACTCCTCCTCAACGACTGCCCAGATCTACCAATCTTGAATATTGCTGCACTATATTTCAGAGAATTGATCACTTTTTGCCACTGGTTCTCAGCTATGTCTTATAGAAGGAATTTTAATAATCTGAAAGACAGTGAATCATTACGAAATTACATTTTCCTATATTCCCACCCCAGAGATTGCTATGCATACAGTAATGACAGATTGCTATACCCACCTATGCTGCATCATCCGCTTTGTTTTTTCAGATGAAACAGGATATGAATACAGTGGAAGTGAAGAGGAAGATGAGGAGATGAATGAAGAGGAAGGCGAGCCAAGGTAATTAAGCCACAAGTCCTATTTCACTGTACAAAAGTGAATACTCACAACCATAGAACATAAGATTTCCACTAAGAGCAATACAAAAGATCATTTCAGGTAAATCGCTAAGGACTTAGCCAGACTGCCAAGGATATAAACTATGGCACACAAGATAAAGGACTCTGCTACTGTACAAGCAGTATATTGCCTGTCAAAGTCAAAGGAGATTACAAAGTTACTTTAGAAACTTGACTGGACTCTTATCAGAGAATATTATAATACACAGTTACATATAGCATTAAAATGACTTTCTATGCATAGCATGCTATCTTGCACAATAATGTGCTGGAAGAAGATCAAGGAATATTCTTTCTAGACAAAAATACTCAACTAGTTTGTAGACCATTTTAAAATGGTTTTCGCCTCACTGCAGACACGAGACCCTCTCTACCGAATGCTGGTTGGCCAATTCCATCTTCGTTAAATGTAGATGTAATTCCAAAATTAAAAAGGGATTTAGATTGCTAAAGCATCATGATAAACATTTGCCATGTGTTTTAATAAATATTAATTTCACTCTTCATCCTTTGTTACATCTCAGTGCCTTTTCACAGTCCTATCTACATGCATTACAGCAATGGCTGCCTGACATTTCTCACAGAAAGGTATTCTAATAGTGACAGTGAGTGGACCATGCCTGCGTAACAGCCACTTGTAGAATCTATTGGAAATCTATGTAAAAGGGTGACAATGCAGGATCACAACTGGAAGACAAGAGTATTGTCACACTTTAAACCAGGAGTGCTTGCAGAAGGACCTTCATAGCACAATCACTAGGTATTTAACCACTTCAAGTCCGAACACTTTCACCCCCTTCTTGTCCAGCCAATTTTCAGCTTTCAGTGCTATCATACTTTGGTTGACAATGGCGCGGTCATGCAACACTGCATCCATATGCATTTTTTAGCACTTTGAGACAGATAAAACTTTATTTTGGTGGTATTTATTCACCACTGGGATTTAAATTTTTTTGCTATATAAATGAAAATGTCCAAACATTTTGGAAAAAAAAAAAAAAGGATTTTTCTTATAAAATTTTGCAAATAAATAATCTTTCTTCATAAATCTTGGCCAAAATGTATTCAGCTATCTTTGTAGTAAAAAAAAAAAAAAAAACCAAATTAGTTTATATCCAAAAATTATTGTTAAATGTTTTACATTATTTTTTTTTAATATTATTAATGTTTTTTTAACATACTGTCACCCTAGCAGTACAGTGTCACCATAGTGACATAGTGATGATTTTTTTTTTTTTTTTTTACACTGATTGCTTTTACACCCATAAAAGCTGTAAAAGCAATAATTTCTCCTCTCTGGCTGGATTGTTCACAGCTTGTCACATGGTACAAGGCTGTCCTGAATAGCCTTGTACCATGTGACCTCTGTGATCATTCACAGATTTCACTAGTAGTAAACAATGATATCAGGAAGTGACATCTTGCTTACTACTGTTCATGTGATCACTGATTGGCCAATCAGTGATCACATGATTAGGACCACACACAGAGGTCCCGTACAGCGATCAGTGTTCCGCTGTGTCCTGAGGACACAGCGGGCACCGAATCGCAGTGTGCGTGCTACCAGGGAGCGCTCACAGGCAGGGAATGTGGGAGGATGTTTATAAATGGCCACCCGCTGCTGCACTGCTCCCGTCTGGCCGTTTATGTACATGGGCTGGATGGGAAGTGGTTAATTGTAAAGCTGTAGATTTAAAATGATTGAAAACTACTTAAATTGTATCAACATGGTAAAGTTTATGAGATTTTAGTGATTGAGTTTACATAGGGTTTTTAACCTAAGAGAATAGTACTGTCCCCACACATCACCCTTGTCTTGACCCCCCACTCACCTCCAAGCACTATCACTTTTCTCCAACCCCTACAAACCTCTTAGTACCTCCTTTTATAAAATACTAAAACCAAGTACGGTATCATATTCTGCTGCTAAGTGATTTATATGGAATTTTTAAATGATAACAAGAAAGGCAGTAAAAAATAGATCCCCTGCAGCCAGCAGCAAAAATGTTGGCAAATGTTGATAAATCTGAAGTCCAACTGTACTTAAGTAGTGCTACTACCTAGCATCTGCTAATGCTGACAACAACCTAGTGCCAGCAAGGAATACAATTAAATATAATACTTAGATATAGGTGTTATATATTGTGGAGCCTGTAACATTTCATGAACAGGCTCCTTGGCTAAACCTCTACTCAGGGGCTGCATAGGCAAACTCATGTGTAATGAATGCTTGTTAACACGTGCAGGTGTTGGAATTCTGATTACACTAGTTATGCACCCTTGCTTTTGCTGTCAGAAGCTTTAAAGTGGAACTTCAGTCAGGTCTCCTGTGGATTTTAAGGGGGAACCCAGGCTGAAAAAAAAAAGAAGTGGTGTCTCTCCTCAATTCTTACCAGGCCCTTCGGGTCTGATATGGATTTAGAAGGGAACCCCATGGCCTGGTAATTGTGTAGGTGGAGGGGATGTCTTCTAGAAATCTGGAAGCCCCCTTTAGCAAGGGGGCCCCCAGATCCTGGACCTCACAATGTAAATGAGTATGGGGTACACCCCACCATTCACCAAAAAAAGTCAGAAGTAAACACTAACTTGTTTTTGACAAGTCCGTTATTAAAATAAACACAATCCGCAATGTAAATCCAGCCTCAACTCACAATGAATGCCAATCCACACACAAAGAAAAAAAATCCCACCAACCATAACTGGTCCCAATGAGAGACACATGCCAAATGACAGCTGATTCTCCCCAGTTATCTAAACATAATGGCAGGGATCGCCCCATCATTGGGCGTGGTCACTCAGGTGGATCACCCCATGTTTACTTAGCAACAGGGCAGAATCAACTGTCGTTTGGCGAGTGTCTCTCGATGGATTGGTCGTGTTCTGTGGGTGGCGGTATTTATTATTTATCGTGGGGGACAATGTTTATTGTGATTGACACTGCATTTACATCGGAAGATGTTTATTTTTTTGTTTTCAATAACAACTTGTCAAAACGTTTTTTTTCTTACAGATGTTCCTAAGACTTTTCCTAAGAATTTTTGTTCCAAACCCTATCCATCTATGGCCAACTTTAGATTTCTGTTACTTAGAGCCTCCCGAGTTCCTCTATGTATAGTTAGCCATGGACTAGGTTATATCTGAGATATATCTGGGATAATGCTAATTGTTTGCTTTAATATGTATTGCCATTTGATGGGACTTTCCCAAATGAATATACCACAGCTCTGCTCATGCTTCTGCAGTATGTTATGTATGTATTAAATACACAACACTGCAGGTTATGCATGGATTATTCATGTAGTATTGTTTGATCATGAACATACACATGGAATAAATAACTTAAAAAGCAGCAATTCTAGTTGCTGAGGGTCAACTAGAGGTTTCCTGGAGATCCATCACTATTTATAAAATTCACTGTGACTTGGTATGTGATATTTCTAATCATCTCCTTTGTGGCTTATGCATCATTTACATACTTTTTGTTGAGTGTTGTGCCTTAATTTAACATTCTACAATTCTGACCTCACAGTTGCAGTATGTACATGGCATTGGAACTCAGACATGTATTTTGCTTTTATTACTGTGTGATTGTTGATCTGAACAGGAACAAGGAATACATAAATTGGGAGAATGACCTCTAGTTGCTGAGGTTCAACTAGGGTTTCTCTTTGCAGATCAAGCCTCATTTATGAAATAAATATCTTTTTACAGGAGATTTTTAATGATCTGCTTTGTGACATATGCCTCATTTGCATATGTGGCTCTATAATGTGAGTTTTGTTTTTTATTGGGTACACTTTAGCCCTGACTCCGTGCATTCTGCAATATGTTTTTCAGCATGCATAAATGTACAAAGAACATGGAAGTAGACTTTAGTTTGCTGAGGCCTTACCAAGATATCTTAATATGGCTTCTCAGGCCCCACAAGGAATTCATGACTTATTAACATACATATTTCTAATAGTCATCTTAGAAAAACAGCCCTTGCTACAGAAGAAGTTGGATGATCTGTTTTTTTTTTTGTATGGATACACCTCAACTGTGGTCTTGAGTATTACACAGGATACTTTAACATTATGCTGTTTACATAGTAGGCATTAGAATCAGTTCCTTATACATGTATAAATTTTTATCATATTCAGGTTGTATTTGTCAGTGAATATGTACATAGATGGCTTAGGGGTTCTGGCTGCTAAGGGCTTATCCAGCTGAGAATCTAATCCCTGAGCCCCTCACATTTGGGTATAAGCAGATGCATTCTTTATATCTACCTGGTAGGGTTAGAATCCAGTTCAAGACAACTACCATTCGAGAAGTCCTAATAAAATAACCATTCTTAGTAAAGCATACAACATATGCAGTAGTTTACAAGCTGCCCCCATCATATTTTATTGTATTGGTAATGTTCTTCTTACAGTGGAGTTTTTCTTCATGTCGTACTATAAGTATGTTGTACATGAAGTCAGATTTTAACACCATTCCCTTTTACATGAGACTATGTGGTCATGGTACTTTTCTGTAGGGTCTCTGATCTATGCAACAGTATAATACACTTGGAAGACTGGTGGTGTAACCAGGGTAACCGTTCGTGGAGGTGCTGTAGAGGCTGACAGGACATTCTGTGAATTCAGGATATGTGCAGAGTTATGGGCAGCAAATGGGTATTGCCCTTGCATTCCTATTTAGATGTTATTCAATAGCTCAATTTGTCTTAAAGTTGTTTTCTAATTCTAACTTGTCTGTGGGGAATAAAACAAGAAAGTCTTCAAACTCTTTTATTCCCCAGAGAAAAAGATGGTGGCCTGAGCCTAGGCATGTCCGTCAGTCATATACTTTTTTTTCTGGTATAGATTTTTGCACCTTCCCCATGTAGTTATCCAGTGGACCGGGCGGGGCAAGAAAACAAGCATTAGGCTTTAAGGATTCTCCTTACAGCCCATTATGGCTAAAGAGCCCTTTTGGTTCCCATGCTGCGCAGACTGTGCATGAATCTTTGTAGGACACTCCAAGTTGAGAATGATTTAATTTCACCAGGAGCCAATATTTTTCTTTTAAATAGCAACACTTTGCTTAGCAACTATGACAAGCTGCAGATTTCAGAGATAGGATTTATCTATAGTGAACACAGGGTTCATCTGTTCACCCTTGTATACTATCTGAACAACGACAGACAGACATTCTTTATTAAGACGTTCTGCTAGTATATTTCAGTGGATGTCACAGTTTAGATTTCATAGTAATCTAAACCAGGGGTCTGAATAGACCTCATCCCAGGTTCACCAGGCTTAGGAAACAGTAATTTTTTTTCTCTATTTTCAAACCCACCCTTCGTGCTAGGATTTACACAGATCTATTTTATTTTGTCTTAAAATATACAAAAGATGGTACAAAAACTGAAAAGCTAGTTGTTTCATTGTCATTTTGACACTCTGGCTTCAGTTTCTAGCACAGTACAGTTCTGACTTCACTGGCTACATGTTATCTGGGTCACTTCTGTCTTATCATTGTGTAGTGTTGACTAAACATAAAAAACTTCAGAACCTATTTCATAAACCTACATTCTACTGGCTGAAAGCTTCACTATGCATGATTGACATACAGTTGATATAGTAATCTTATCAGCCATTTTGTTTTGCATACAAGTTCTTTTACATACATGAATCCCATGGCAACCAGTGGAATCAGAAAGAATGAGGGGCACTTGGGCCCTGTGTAGTGAAGATTGACAATAAGGAATACCATGCAATTACATATAATTGAGAAAATGAAGGGCATAAATATGGAAGCTGCAAAATAAGTGTAGCACACCCTTGAAGGAGCCACTAGATGGATAAGCCCTCTGAGACTGAGATCATTTCCATGAGTTATTTGTTCTACCTCTTTGGACACTCTGACACACCCCTATGCAATAAGTAAGGTAACACCAAGCGAGATGGACACCTTATATGTATTAGGATTAACAAATCAAACAAAAGCAAGATAGCACTAAATATGATGACTCCTAACGCCATACAGACACCTTCTACACTACAACTGCTTTTGAAAAGTAAGGAAAGGAGTAACTGGGCCCAGGTTGTATCCAACACCCCTCGATCAGCTTAAACTGTAACAGAATCACAAGGAATGCAATAAGAACAGCATAGCAAGGACAGTACAAACCCCTGAAAGTTTCACTTCTGCCTTCAGGCTTTGAGGTGTTCTCATAAAAGCAACCCACAATAGGAAAAAAAACTGAATGGAAGTCAAAGTCTGTGTCAATGGGAATAAAGCAGGTTGGGGTAGTCCCACAAGAACTGCTTCAGCCAGTTTCCTTGGAGCCCGAATGGTGGTGCACAACTGGAAGAGCTCAGTGATTTCTGCCCACTTTTAGTCTGGAGAGGAACTATAGTGGAAGTATTTGAAGGAATGAACTCTCAGTAGAACTCAATCCAATAGCAAACTGTGATAAGTTCAGAGAGACTGCAAAAGGGGGTAATCCTAGATCAAGGGTGCCGTTCTGGAGAGTTAAGGCAGTAACGGTAAGGGCAGATTGAGCAGATTGGAAATTCTCAGATATTTGGAGGATAAAAGCTTTGTTTTCTGTTATACAGTGTATGCAATGGGTTGTCACCCTCCCGTGCTTCAGCCTTAGATGCCTGGGATGGAGAGACCCCTTTGGGATTGATGCGTTAAGCTTTGGTAATCCCACTTTAGCTGCAGCTGAAGGTGCAGAGTGTAGTCTGTTGAACCTACTTAATGCTACTGGAGATACAGAGTGTATTTTGGCAAATCCACTCTATACTGCTGGGCCGCTGAGAATACCATCCTGGTAGGCAAGTGATAGGGAGGTTCAGCACTATGCTCAGGGCATCCGTTTCCTTCCCTGGTCTGATGCCAAGTGCCCCAAACCTCCCCGAGACTCACCCCTTTACTATCCCAGGTCACTCAGACAACTGGAAACTGAAGTTTCCTTTCAGTGAGGAGTGGTTCCACTTATAAAACAACAGAACTACAATTCCCATAGTTTTTTTTTTCACCAGCACCTCCTCAGTGCCCATTTTTAACCAATTAAGGAAAAGCCGGGAACTTTTGGTCCCAAAATTACAGTTCTGTGCAACTCAATTCAAGTTTCTTCAGGGAGTTTTCTTTTTATGCCATCAACTGGCTACAAAAGAAAAAGAAAATAAACTTAGGTTTTTAACAAATGCACCATGTAAATGTTCTTTTGTTTTCATACATGCAAGTATTGTACTGTGTTGCAGATGTTCTGTATTAGCTACAGCCAGTTGATTGCCAAAAGGAGCTTTAAGTTAAAAATCTTTATGGGAATATTAAAACACCTGCTTATTTTCCCTTTTCCAACACATCTGGTTTAGATGATGTACATGATTACAAGCACTTAATTCACTTGCTGCATGTTTCTTCATTGTTGGGTTTTTTTTACCATCTTAAACTTGGCCATACATGGCCTGAATTTCGATTTAAAGTCGATTTAAAAAAAAAAAAATCTTAGGAGTTGGGTGAAAAATTGTCAGCTGAATAGTGACTGCATCCTACTGCATACAGTCCCTATTTGGGTATTCAATATACAATAGCTGGCAGGTGAGATACCTCTATCCACACTGCTTAGCCTGGGTGAGGGAATCTGAATGGGTTTAGAATATATTGTTGAATTGGCTAAAGCTAACTAAATACACATAATAGCTGCACTGCAAACAATAATAAACATCATTTAACCATTTCTGCTATTTTTTTTTTATAGCTCACCTCAGACAGATATAACTAAATGTTATTTGTGATCCAGTTATTAGTAATACCTAAAAATAAAGTATAACCAACCCAATTATTAAAATCTCATATCAGCTGTAACTTTAAACGTTTGTTTTTAATCATTAAATCTGCTGCTTTCATTAAAATACCTAGTGCTCCTGCCATGAAGGTCCTTGTTTCAGACACATTCAAATATTAAATAACAACTCTTTGAACTGTAGATTGATGTATTCACCCTGCCCCTTAAATTGTCCACCGTTTTCATGAAGCTTGTCTAGAGTACTGATGTTCAGCTACCACTGAAGTGTATGATGTAGACCTAAGCTGAAAGTAATGAAACAAAAAAAATGCATAAAAAAAAGAAAAATCAACACATGGCTGTTTATGATACACATGGCTTTAATAAAATAAATGTATTCCAGTTAGGGCTTATCTATTCAGGTGTCATTTTCTGCTTATGTCAATATTTAAATGGTTAGTTCCCCTTTTCAGACAAAAAAAAAGGTGATGTAACACTGTGCACCCTCCCCACCTCCCACTCTCCACTGTACCTAACTCTGTGGGTGGTGAACTGTCAGTGCCCATGCAGCTGTGGATATAAAATCTCTGCTCTTCTCACTATTTTTTTCTGCAGTGCTTCTGGGATGGATCAGAGTAATGCTCCATGCTGGGAGTGATCAATCAGAATAGCTCTGATCTGTCCTGGAAGTGCTGCAGAGATATGAGGAAGAAGGGCAGGTATTTTAAACCTTGGCCCCATGCTTGGGGCACCACTATGTGCTCGCTCCTTAGCCACTGCTCTATGCATCCATAAAAACACAGAACTGCGGCTTTGCCCACCCACCTCTCTCTCCTCATTGGCTCACTGGCAGTGATTGACAGCAGCGGGAGCCAATGAGTAGGGAGAGTTCCCATACAGCCCAGGCTATTGTGAACATCGCTGGATCAGAAGGGGCTCAGGTAAGAATAAGGGGGTGGGGCTGCTGCACACAGGTTTTTCACCTTCATGCATAAAATACAGGAAGGTAAAAGAAAAACCTTGAGCCTTTAGAACCACTTTAAGGCTTGAAAAATAATGCAATTCTGTCCTTTAAAGTGATTGTAAACCCTTACATATACCCAGTGAAGTGACTGGCCTCAGGTGATACACAGATGAAACAAATCCTCCTACATAAGTTGTACCTGTTTATCTCTCAATTCCAAAAAGCAGGGGGTGAGGAGTTGAAGTTACATCAATGAGATCGCTCAGAGCTGATTGGAGGAATAGAGACACACCCCCTTCACACAGCTCACAGGGACAGAGGTGAGGCTGTCAATCTGCTGGAGGTCCCTCCCCATCACCATTATTCTCTTGGTGTCAGGAAAACTCATCAGAAGCGACTTATGATTATAGCAGAGGAATGAAGCAACAGACAGAAAAGACACTTAGTATTCTGAATTGAGACAAGTACACACTGTAGAGGGATATGCTTTTTTATATTTTATGTCTGATGTTTACAACAACAAAAAAAACTTTTAGCAGTTTTCAGGTTGAAAAAGTAATAGAAGGGCTGAACTATACTTTTCTTTACCAAATGGTTAGGTTCCCTTTAGTGTTGTTTGTGTGTTAAAAAGCCTCAACATCTATACTGCAAGGGAGGATCAGCCAATGTGAACTCCAGTCTTCACTTTTATCAGATCATATGACTAAACAGATCCAAAATATGGAAGGACATGTAATAAAAATCCTCTCTTTGAGATCAAGCAGCTGGCACTCTGAACTGCTTCTTGCTCTCAATGACAGCAGTCGCTGACAGCCCAGGTTTCTACTGACAATGAAAAACCAATAAAAAATTGTTTTTCTGATCATGTGATCATGTCAGTTTTGACACAATGGCCACATACAGGCTTGAGGTTTCACTGACAAAAATAAACCTTTCGTTCAGCAGTTGAACACCAATGCCTTTAGACTTCATTGTTCATCTGAAAACCATTTTGTAGCACTGCAAAACATGAAGCAGAGCCTGAGTATGCAATCAGCCGATATAGCTGTCCTTATTCCCTTTAAGTACTCATTGACCAGGCTACAGAGTAATCATGTGAATACCAGCATGTGAGTGCCTGGTCACAATCTTACCAAGAAAAGCCACTCTACATTCTAAAATCTGTTTTCTGGAATATTAAATTTTGCAACTTTTTTTTCACCGCATTTGGAGTGTTGAAAATAAGAGTGTCTTTTGACATCTTCTGTTCTATATTTAACTTCCAAGTTTTGCTAAGCTTGCAAAGTTCTCATTTGTTGGGAGGTTAAATCTTTGTGAGAATATAAAGAGGAAAAAAAAAAACACACAAACTAAAAGTTCCATTATCTTTTTTAAGCTCCATTGTTAATCTTCCTGGCGAATCGACTCTCCGCCGTGAATTCTTGCGATTGCAACAGGAAAACAAGAACAGATCAGATCCTCAGAGACAGCAGCAATTACAGAAGCTAAAAGACCAGGAGAAATACAAAAAACAGCTCTTGGCCGAGCGCCAGAAAAGGATCGAGCAACAGAAGGAGCAACGAAAAAAGCTGGAGGATGTAGGTATTCAGCATCTTTGTACAGCATGCCCAAACCATTGAATTGTCATCTGTGATACACCAAGGGCCCATTCACACCTATATGTGCCTGTTGTAGCATTGCTGTAGTGTGCACATATAGGTGTGAATGGGCCATATGGATTCCCTTAAAGTGTTAGTAAACCCTACAGCAAACAATTATAATGAGGCTTACCAATTCTTAGATGTGATGGCTGCATTAGTTATCTTTTTTTAGGCTCTCTTTCCTTTATTTTCACCGAGTGATTTGGCCAGTAAGTCTGGTTTTCAATAGAAGAAGCTGTCCTGCAGATAGACCTCTTTGCCACTGGCAGATGTGCTCACAACAATCAGATTTACTTAGAAATATGAATAAGGGAAATTATCCAAATCAACTATGCTTAAATAGGATCTATAATGGACTAGGTCACATGTCCCTCAGTTATTAAAACACCAGTATCCCTTACATGAAAAACTACACAGGACTTTTCTGGTGCCATCGCTAACAAGTTTTTTTTTTTTAATAAAAGGACACATTTTATTATACAAAAATTAAAATACAACAATGATAATAAAAAAAGGACAGTTATCTGCACATACGAGGGGCGACTGAAAAGTTCTCAGCCTACCCATGAATCATTTGTCTTAGCCCAATTTTATTTTTGCTACTCATAATACATATCTTTGCAAGGTTCCATACCAAATTTCTCACAAATAGCTTTTTCTTTGTTTCAGTTATTGAAGACATCATTGTCTGAAAGATGGAGAAAGTGTGCAAATGTGCTGTTATCTAATACCTGCTGAAAAAGGGAATGAGTGGACAGGACATCCACAAGGACATGATGGAAACATTAGGGAAGGATGCCCCTTCCTATTCCACCATTAAAATGTGGGTGGCAGAATTCAAGAGGGGGAACCTCTCTGTCCAAGATGCCCCTCGCAGTGGAAGGCCAGCAACTACCTGTACGGAGAGTGTGGGCATATCCCAGGAACGTGTTGGGCACATTTTAACAGTAGTGCTGGACATGCACAACGTGTCAAGTTGGTGCGTCCCAAGAATGTTGAAAATAAAAATGTGACAGACAGCAGGTATTGGATAACAGCACATTTGCTCACTTTCTCCATCTTTCAGACTTAATGACCTTCTGCGCTTCAGTCTTCAATAACTGAAACAAAGAAAAAGCTATTTTTGAGAAATTTGGTATGGAACCTTGCAAAGATATGTACTATGAGTAGCAAAAATAAAATTGGGTGAAGACAAAATGCTTCATGGGTAGGCCGAGAACTTTTGAGTCGCCCCTCGTATATTCTAGTATGCATTATCCAAAATCAACTCCCCAAAGACATATAAGCAAAGTGCTGAAAGTGGGGTCTTTATATTCAATGCGCCTCACAGGTCAACGCCTGCTTCTTCAGAAAAACATAAAATAATGTATTTCTTTATGTTCATATATGTAATGCAAATGGATAGGTGGTATTCATCATTATATCATTAAATACACAAATACAGTCTCCAGATTGAATTGTATGCAACCTACCCCACAATACTTACTCTGCAAAATTACAGATTAAAAGTCACCATAAAGCAGTGTTTCTCAACTCCAGTCCTCATGGACCCCCAACAGGTCATGTTTTCAGGATTTCCATTATTTTGCACAGGTGATTTGATCAGTTTCACTGCCTTAGTAATTACCACAGCTGTTTCATCTGAGGGAAATCCTGAAAACATGACCTGTTGGGGGTCCATGAGGACTGGAGTTGAGAAACACTGCCATAAAGGAAACATTCCCATTTATGCCTGAATGGATGGAATAGAAGTCCAGAATTCATTCAAATTAATGCCATGGGGGATGGATTATGGATAATACATACTAGAATATATGTGCAAATATCTCCTTTTTATTATCATTGCTGTATTTTAATCTCTGCATAATAAAATGTGTACAGTTAAAAAAAAAAAATGATAGAGGTGGTAGCTGAAAAGTCCTGTGTAGTTTTTCTTGTTAGGGAGATTTATGTATTGGCTTCAATGTGTATCTAAATCTTCTAGTGCATTTACCACCTCCCCTCCTTCTCTAGCAGAATAACAATACTGCTGTCCAAAGGTGTTTCTGTGCTCCTTCCTCCAGAGCAGAGGCACTCTAATACAAGATGTGTGTTACTGGCCAAATCACCAGGTGAAAAACGTTATAAAAGCAGACAAAATAAAATAAAAATGAATGCACCCACCACATCGAATGATTGGTAAGCTGGTTTAATATCACTTTAAAAACACTAAAACAGTGCACAGGTGTGAATGAAACACATGAGAAAAACTGAGATTTCTACTTAACATATATTTTCATACCATACAATTCATGTGTTCTGCTGCAGATAAACTGCACAGTATTAGGGCCTATTCATACAACGGGGGGGGGTCATTTACATCTCTTGCAGCTGTGATATCCCATAGTCTAAAGTAACACTCATATAAATCTAATTACTCTATTTAGTCAAGTACATTGCATATTCACTGAAAAAAAAACAAAAACAAAAAAAAACGGTTATGAGTTCTGTATACTTCAGTTGTCCTGATCAGGTACATGTATTCATAAATCATTCCCTAAACATCAGGCAATAATTTAGGTTTAAATTTTTCAGTTCAAATCGCTCTCATAGTTTGGGGCTAGCTGTAATGCATGAGACGCGTCACTACACTAAATATATAAGCCCTCTTTTTTTAAATAAAAACTATAAAAACAGGTCTCAGATTTCAGGCACTAGAATGAAGGTGTCTAGGCAGATTTACAAGCCTGAGATTCCACTAACACAGAGAAGCAGTACAGACTATAAAAATGGAGGTGTGACAACCATTAAGGGCAGCTTGCATAGTAAAATAAAGAACTCGCTTGCATTTTTTAGAAGGGTTTTCTTCAGTATACTTTTCTTAAAAGCAGATTTTTCATGTGTTTTAAGGACTTCAGTGGCGAGATTTTTGTGCTTGAGTTCCAACATAGATACACTTGCCTGATCAATTTACAATTCTTTTTATAACATGAAAAATTCTGTTCAAAAGCTGTGGTAACACTCCAGCTTTAGCACAGAGATTCCAATGTGGGTTGGTAAAAAACAGAAACTGCAGTGGCAATGGGAATTTTACCCTAGTAAGCCTCAAAAGTGAAAGCCAGTGGGTGAGATCCCATTAGACTCTACCTATAACTACACTATCTCTTTGAGAAAACGTTAGCATTTAATGGCTCATTTCAGAATGATACAGTTTAGAATGTACAGAGCATAATGTGACAGCTGCACTTGGAAATGTTACAGGTCAACTTAATCTTGAGCAGGTTTAATGATCATTAGTGTGAGAGCAAGTCCCTTAGATATTAAGATAATTCTGGAGACCCATATCTTACCATCAGCTAGCAAGTAAATATTATGCTGTATGGGATTGTAACTTTTTTTTTTTTTTTTGAGCACAGCATCAGAAAAGAGAACTGGATTTGAGGAAAACCCAGCAATGTGAGCCTAAACTGACGGAGTGGGAAGGACAAAAACGGGACGGAAGAAGGAAGGAGGGAAGGAAGCAAATAGAGAATGAGAGATGTGTTCTGGTTGATGTACATGGTGCAGAAAGGAAACAGGTAATACTACACAGCAGATAACTGAATATTCCTTGGCAAATTTCCCCGATATGACATTGTGGAATTTGTTTTGCAACCTCAATTCTGGTAAAAAAAAAAAAGGATCTAAGAAGCTCTAAACCAGGGGTATCGAATTCAAATTCATGAAGGTCCAATCAGTAAAATGTGCTTTCAGCAGAGCTCTAAAGCACATGTTTGAGCAATGACTCAGATCATTCATATGACAGTCTTCTCCACATATATCACAATCCAGTTCTTATGTCAGCATCTTCAGTCCCCTTTTTACATCACCCCCCCACAGTAGTATCCTCTGCACCCCTTCACATCAGCCCCCCCCCCCACAGTAGTATCCTCTGCCCCTCCTTCACATCACCCCACAGTAGTATCCTGTGCCCCTCCTTCACATAACCCTCCACAGTAGTATCCTTTGCCCCCTTCACATCACCTCCCCACTGTAGTATCCTCTGCCCCCCTTCACATTACCCCCCCCCCCACAGTAGTGTTTCTCATGCCCCCCTTCACATATATATCACTGTCCCACAGTAGTGTCCTCTGCCCCCCTTCACATCACTCCCACACAGTAGTGTCTTCTGCCCCTCCCCATAGCAATGTCTTCTGCCATCCCCCCCAAAGCAGTGTCCTCTGCACTCTTCACCACCCTCATATTAGTGTACTCTACCCCCCCCCCCATAGCAGTATCTTCTGCCCCCCCCCCCCCATAAGTGTACTCTGCTCTCCCATAGTAGTATTCTCTGCCCCCTCAACAGTAGTTTCTTCTGTCCCCCACAGCAGTGTCCCCTGCTCAACCCCCATAGCAGTGTCCCCTGCCTTCTACACATCACCCATCCACACAAACACACAGCGGTGTCCTAGCCCCATTCATCCTCCTACCTATCACAGGCACACAGCAGTGCGGAAAGTGGGAAGCAGGACAGTTCTGAACTAAGGGTGGAAGTGAGATCTGCGGGAGTTAACTTTTCATATTAAGAAGCTATTGATTGGTTGCTAGGCCCACCCTGTCTGAAAGGGTAACTGGGGCAGCTCCTGCCGTCCAGCCAGAAGTGTCCTGCCTCCAGCTCTCCAATCTGCTTGGAGGATGAGACTTATGGGAATGATAGGTCCCTAAGTGGCACAACCACGGCAGTTCAAATGGGACAGTGATGTGGTCCACCATTTAGTGATCCCTGCTCTAAATCCTAAATTTGTACACATTGAAAGCAGCCAATAATGGGTCTTAGCAGAGAGACTGACGCTAGCTAATATAAAAAAAAATTTAATATCTTTATGGAAGTGGCAATCCCCTTTAAGGGGAAACTATATAATATTTTGAATGAACATATTTGGAGTAACTCTTTAATGTGACCATTTACTAGCTTACTGCGGTGTTTAAAGCAGAATTCAAGCCAAGAATAACCAGATAAAACAGCCCATTGAAGGATAATAGAACACCAATATTTTCTGCAATATTCAGCTTCAATCCAATCTGATGGCCTGCATACATCAGTTCATTTCCCCTAAGCGCAGGTTGTTCTGGACCTACCCTAGCCTGTTACTGGATAGTAAAAGTAGAAGCTTCACAGTGATGAGCACATCTCTCTGTCACTCTGCTTTCTCTACCAATCAGCATGCTTCTTAAAACACATGAACTCATTGTCTCCTTGTACTGCTTTTTCTTCTCACCGTCTAGCCCTGCTATAAAAAAAGGACTGAGGGACTGTAAGAGGCTGAGGTGTCTAGCAGACATATACTTTTTCTAGTTGTTAAAGTTTTTAAGTTGAAACAAAATTAAACAACATTTACCAGTGCTATACTATAGTTATAGTAAATACTATAGTTTGTGAATATAAACACATGCTACAAGGAAAAAAGAAATGTACAGGGCATTATTTAAAGATAAAATTTTACATAATACCATAAATAAAGTTCAATAGTTCCAATATTTTTATATTAAGTTTTAGTTAAATTCCTTAAGCAGCCTAATTATTGCTAGCTCAGATACTTGAGTTAAATGATTAAAATAACATTTTTAATGTTTTTTTTTTCAGCGCACTGTTTATTTTGCAAGACATTTTGTGCTTAGCCTTTCTATTCTTAATTAATACATTTGTTTTTACGCTACTTATTAGTTTTTCCCTGTAAAAACAGTATTCATTTTTTTTTTACCAACAAAAATAAATATAGCTGTATGGCAGAGCCCAGATCTCAATGCAGATCACACTGGTTTATATAAACCTTGTATTCCATCCCTTCGCTATCCCCATCTAATTTATACAATTAATGGCATGTCTTAAAAGGCAGACAAGGGTGCCTTTTTAAGGTGGAGGCCTTGTATTCACTTTACAGCATTCTTGGTGCCTTCTGTTAAGTTGTGCTAGTGCTAATCACACCCATGAATTTACCATGCTTGAGGCAGTATTCCCCCTATGACTTTAAGTGCAATCGGTTGTCTCCAGTTGGGCCTTCAAGCCGAACTCAAGATAGATATAAAAGATACAAATCAATGCAGCTCTGCAATCATTAATGCATAATGAAATATCTTACATTCCAGCAGTGTAAATATCTGAATTTGACTTGGCATAAACCTCTTGTAGTCACTGTAAAACCAGGCTGGAATGTAAGAGTAAGAAGGTATAGAAGGAGCCAATCAGTTCATGAGCTGATAAGAAGCATACTGGTAGGAAGAGAAAGAGTGAGAGATGAGCTCATCGTCATGCTGTTTCTTCTTTCACTATCCAGTCACTGGCTGGGGTAGATCCAGGATGATGCAGAGTAAATGAGTTGAATAATACTGGCAATCTATAAGCAGAAAAACATACTGCCAGGGAAACTTCTGGATTGAAGCTCAATACTGCAGCAAAATCTACTTTTGTTATTTTATCTTTTAATGAGCTACACATTTGTATGTCGTTCTCTTTGGCCGGAGATCTGTTTTAATGAGGAGTGTGTCACAATGACTCTCCTTTCTTTCAGTCTTTCACAGTGCCCTCTGTTACATGCCTGACATCAACACATTCATTTGCCAGCAAGAAGCAACCAACTCTAGAAGTGCAAGTGTGTGTTCTCTATACAGCTACACATTATAGCACCTACAGTACATATTGTAAACTGTCAATTACCCTTTGGGACAGTGCACATGTGCAGGCCCAGCTGAAAATATTCTGACAATAAGATCCACAGGTAAAATGCAACAATGAGAGGAGGAAAATTTTAACAGAGGGGACTATGTTTTAAGTAGGGATGGCATAGCTTAGTTCAGTTTCTGGGGGGAAGGGGGTTGCAGAATTGTACTGAGGTTCTGAATGTTAATGCAAAATCTATTGAAGTCATTCAGAATGAAATCTCTAAAATCAGGTCTGGATAATGTAAAGGCTAACAGGCAAGGGATTACCAACCAAATGGCAATGGGCGCTGGGCATTGCCCTAAGGGACATGTACTAATGAAGAATACAGGAATTTTCAATTACCTGTAAATTCTTGTATTTGAAGTACAGTAGAAGACTTGCATTCACAGACCATGTAGACTACCTTTAGGTGACTGAACACCAGCAAAAAGCTTGTTGGGGTCACCCCTAGAGTTTATTCCTATAATCCTCCTAACTCTGTGAAACTCCAGTTTTTAAACAAGTAAGGAGGAATGATCAAGACACAGTACATTACTCTGTCCTGTACTGGCAGATAATTAATTCACAGTTAGATCAGAATTGCTATTATCTTAATTGTACAGTACAAGGCACAGGATCAATCAGACTGTGGGGAAAAAACTAAGTGGGCCAACAGGTTTACAGGAAAACTAGAATTACAGGACCTGAACAAAAAACATTCAAATAACAACTTGAAGCAACTTGTGCCAAAAGGATGCAGCAGCCAAAGCCTGAGCATCCAAATGATGACAGCTTTGTAAAATGGGGTCTGATAGGTCATAAATCCTGGTGATAAGTTGCATGATCCACCTGGCAATGGTGGAGTGGGAAGCAGAATGCACTTTACAAGAGCCCACAAAAACAAAAAGGAATTCAGCCTTGCGAACAGAGGCTGTGGCTTTAAGGGGAGGATGAACTTGAGGTTAGGTCCAAACCTTAGCATTAAAACTCCCAAACATTCACCTGTTTGGCAGGAGGTGAACATAATGTATAATAGCAGTTTCGCTACTGCTATTATGCATGACATCTTCCTGCTGTCAGCAGTGGTTAAGCATGCCAGCAGGTGCAGCCACCACTGAATCCCCAACAACCAGCATTGTCACCGACCCAGTTTCCTTACATGATCATGACTCCCCAGCCATGCAAGTAAAAAGGAGCAGGGTGGTGGTGACATCACTGATCAAATATGGCCATGTCCATATTTGGTCAATGTCACATATCACCACTCCCTTGCATAGAAACCCAATGACAAATCTAGAAAGCTTTCATTAGTGGTGGATGAGCAGTGTGAGTGGACAGGTTGACACATCAATGGGTTTTTATGTACTCCTCATTCACATGGGGGAGGAGGATATCTGGAGGCAGATCCACCCTGTATCCCCCACAACCACTGGGCCAGGGTTGTGGTGAGGAAGCCCTTGTCCTCTTTAACATGGCTCTCCTTCCCCCCACATTGAGGGCATGTGGCCTTGTATGAATTTAGGGGTAGTGAGGCTGTGCCCCTTTCCTTGCCTGTCAGGGGCTTTAAGGGGATGATGAACTTGAGGTTAAGTCCAAACCTTAGCATTAAAATTCTGCATGCTCGGATTAAGAGAGGCTGATATTGATTGGGGGGGAGGGGGGGGCGCCATGCCATTTTTTTTGGTGGCACCTGCCCCTTTAAAATTCCTACCACACCATAAAGGTAGACAACATAGGGCGGTTTCGTTTTCATATTTTGGAGCAGGATAAAAGGGAAGGAAGAAATGTATTCTCATTGAAGTGGAAAAGAGATCACCTTGGGTAGAAATGAAGATTTCAGTCTCTCAAATCAATTTGCAGATTTGTCTTTTTGTGCAAAACAAGAAAGGACTGTTTACCAGTAAGAGTTTCTAACTCAGAAACAGGCAACACAGATGTATTGTCCACCAGGAAGGCAACTATACAAGTGAGGTCTTCCAATAGAATGTCTGCAATTTGCTCAAAAGGGGCTCTCTAAAAAACAGAGCACCAGATTAAGATCCCACGGTGACACAGGAGGCCAAATTTGGTGATTTTTATGAGCAATCCCTGAATAAAAAAAGTCTTGATTACGGATCGCAAGGCAGGTGAAGCAGGAGGTTTCTGGAATAAAATAGATAAAAGCACAAACCTGACCCATAAGTGTATTTGGGTCCAGGGTGGAAGAGAGACCAAAATGCAAGTGATAAAAGAGTATTCCCTAGGACTCAGCTTTCTATCCTAACATCAGGCAAAGTAAGCCTTCCATGTGCAATGATAAACTTGTGGAGTTGGATTTCTTGCTCTGAATAAGATGGGAACTGCAAAGTCATAAATACCCTGATCGTTTAGGACCTGGGTTTCAAAACTTATACTGTTAAAGCCAGCTACTGAGAAGCAGGATGGAATAGGGGGTCTTGGGACCAGTACTACTGGTCTGTTTAGAAGTGGCTTATCCACCAGAAGTCTTAGTAGGTTTGCTTACCACATCTTTCTGGCCAAACACTTTCCTCCTCTTTCTTCCCCAGCAGTTGAGGAAGGATGTTCAACAGAGGAGAGATAACAAAAAAATTGAATGGGGCTCAGGAATTCACTAGATCATCAATTCTTAAGGCTGGAAGATCCCTAGGCTTGGCCATAAATCTTTTCAGCTTGTTGTTGATCCAGGTGGCCAGGAAGTCTACATCTGGTTTTCCCCACATTTGACAGATTTTGAAGGATCTTGTAGTGCAGAGACCACTCCCCCATGTCTAGGTCTTGACAGCTTAGAACGTCCATCTGCTATATGTCCTCACCAGATCTGTGGCTGTCAGAGAGAATGTAAGATTCCTCCCAGAAGAGTAGAATACCTGTGTGTTATAGGACAGCTTGAGCTCTGGTGCCTGCCTGATGGTTTATATAGGTTATTGCTGTAGAATTGTCAGACTGTACCCTGGCTAGGTTACCTTGCAGAATAGAAGTCCAATGCTGTAGAGATAATCTGATGGCTCTTATTTCTAGAATAATTATGAAAGGTTTTGACTCCTGTAGGGACCTTGTCTCATGCACCATCAAGAAGTGTAAACTTCATCCCAACCTGTAATGCTAGCATCTGTTGTCAGTGTCACTGGAGATTCACCATGTTAGGGAAAGCTTTGTTTGACTGGACAGAAATATTTGTCAAACCAAGGATTGAATTTTCCTGTTCCACATCATTAGTAAGGTGATTAAAGTGAAGTGGATTGAAACTAGATAAAGAGGACTGCCTCAAAAGTAGGCTACCATCAAGCCTAGCACATTCATGCAGAAGCAAATTTAGAAGTGTCATTTTGATCTGAGGGTCCATGTGTGGGATCATAGGCAAGAAACTTTCTGTTGAGGAAGGAAAATTCTGGCTTGGTCTGTGTCCAAGATTAGATCCAAGAGCTCCAGATGATGTGAGGGCTGCAGAGTGGACCTTGGAACGTTTATTATCCAGCTAGAAACTGGAAAGAACTGAATTAGAGAGATTAGAATCAGAGAAAAAAAAGAAGACTAGTCCGTCCAGAAGTCCAGTTCACACCAACCCAGGAATCAGTTCTGTCCGTTCGGGACCTGTAGGTAAGTAACCCATGGGGGTCCATATTTTGTCAAATGTGGTTCTTTTGTCTCACAGGACACTCACATTCTTTTCATGAAGCACAATCCAAGTGAGCTTGTGCTTCATTAATGCTATATCAATGATTGGGCTTTTTCAAGCCATGGCAATGGTGATTTTGGCTGCCAAAAACAAAGTAAATAAAAAGTTTGTGTGTGCCTGGGGACAGTCTCAACTGGCTTGTTCAACAAAGCGAAGCAGGCATTTTAAGTTATGTTAACCATAGTAACCAAAAATATGAGAGAATTAAATATCAGCCGATTTTTAACTCACCTGAATTAGGGCATGCCAACTTGTATATCTAGTTCAGAATTCATGAATCCAAATTGTTGGGATTAGCTCCAGACCTCTGACCAGCATGCAACAACTGTTGATTCTTCTGGCAAAATTATCACCAATTGTAGAAAGTAGGGTCATAAGTGACATTGTGGAGCATGAAAAGAATGGTATCAATTATACTAGATAGCACCTGTATATCAAAGGATCTAATATGAATACAGTCTATGCTGTGAGTACTCAGGAGAGTGGAATGTTGTCCAACAAAGTTGGATATTTCTAAAGACCTCAAATCACCCCCAAAAGATAGGCCTTGTATGTGGATTTCATTCTCTCCAATTAAAATGAGTTTTATTAAGTTGATAGGGGTTCAAATTCAGCTGTAGGCACTGTCTCCCTCAGGATAGCACAGAGTGCACCTGCACAGGTTGCACGTCTTCCATTTCTCATTGAATTAACAGTAGGATTGTAATGAGAGAACAGAAAAAAAAGTTTAGTCACTTTTAGACACAGTAGGTACATCAGAAAACAAACAAGTCTTTCACTTAAATGTCAAAATATTTCTGAAAGGCATTCTTGTACTTTGTAAAGTTAAAAAGTATAAAGTTCAGCAATATATAGAAAGTCACAGTAGAAGACACGTGAATATTTCAAAGTGATTAAAATACAGGAGGGGTTAGTCTTTGGATCGGCAGGGATTCAGCCCTGAAGAATATTATGTTCATAAATGGACAAGGTTTATATAGCTAACCTAGCTCACACATCTGATAGAAGCATTTTGAAAGAAAAGAAGCACACAAAATCACTCATTAAATAATGTATTATATATACCTATTGTAATTTTGTTTCCTTGTATTTATTTTTTTAATTGTAGCACAAGGTTCTGGTTAGTCTAATAAAGTGAATATTGAAGATGTCAGTTATACACTGTGTGGTGATGGCAAGACATGGTGGGAAGCCTAATTTTGCAATGTTCATCATATTCCAAACCTTGGTCCATCACACTCCACCACCATAACCTTTACTTAGCCAAAGTAGCAACTTTACTTATAAATATCTAGTGAGGACAGGGTCTTCTCAAATTATCCATTGGAACCCATAGAAGTTCACAAATTTTATTTTTTGTTAGCTTTGAATAGTGAGGAGGGTTTACATCTTTGCAAGTTTTTATTTTCTGTCTGTGGCCTCATCAGGGATATTTTTCCCAATTTCCTGTTCCTAAGTGACTTGAGCTAGAAATGTGGGGCATGGTGTAAACCAGAACCAGGAAGGCACAGATATCAATACACACAGTCAGAAAATGTAACCTTTTGTTTTGTCGATTTACCCATTGAAGAACGTTTCCCAATAGGGATCTCACTCCTTATATGGTTTTTTTTTCCATTTTTATTCACAAGACTGAAAAGGGTACACAGAGCATTTTATTTCTGCAGCGGGAAGACTAAATGAGTAGGGCTGAACTGGAAAAGTAGAAGTTACTAAAAAATAGAATAGAATTCAGTCAGTTGGCAACTAAAATGTTACTATTGGGCGGACTGGCACTTCAAACTAACATACTCTTAAGGGCATATTTATACACAGAGTGTGATCGTAAATCCTCCTGGGGCATGCGTTTTAATTTACAGCAATTGAATTACATTCACTGCATTTAAAATATCCCCCTTAGCACTTGCAGTATTGACTATTGTGAGCATATTCTGCCACAGCACTGTTTTCACATACATTAAATCCTTGTGTGCTACCATTAGTAAAGACAACAGTAGTGCATGATCCCTGGTTTTTGAAGTTATGATTTTCATTTTCACTGTACCACTTACAACATATTATCCTATATATGGGTCTGGGATTAAAAATACCATTTCAGTCTTTGCAGATGACACCAAGCTGTGCAGTAGAATAACGTCCTTACAGGATGTCTTCAACTTTCAAGCCAACCTCAATGCACTGTTTAATTGGGCAACTATGTGCAAATGAGGTTTATTGTTGATAAAATGTAAGGTTATGCACTTGGGGACTAAGAATATGCATGCATCATACATACTAGGGGAAGTACAACTGGGGGAATCAATGGTGGAGAAGGATCTGGGGGTTCTGGTAGATTACAAGCTTAATAATGGCATGCAATGCCAAGCTGCGGTTTCTAAAACAAGCACAATCCTCTCTTGTATTAAAGAGGTATAGACTCCAGAGAGAGATATCATATTACCCCGGTACAAATCATTAGTAACACCTCTTCTGGAATATGCAGTTCAGTTTTGGGCACCAATTCACAAAAAGAACATTGGGGAACTGGAGAAAGTATAGAGAAGGGCAACCAAACTGATAAGAGGCATGGAGGAGATCAGCTGTAAGGAAAGATTAGAGGAACTGAATTTATTCTCTCTTGAGAAGAGGAGATTAAGGGGGATATGATCAACATGTATAAATACATCAGTGGTTCATATAGTAAACTCAGTGTAGAGCTATTCACCCTGAAGTCATCACAGACGACAAGGGGGCATTCTTTACGTCTGGAGGAAAAGAAATTTCATCTCCAAACACGGAAAGGTTTCTTCACAGTGAGAGCTGTAAAAATGTGGAATAGACTCCCTCAAGAGTTGGTTCTGGCCAGCTCAGTGGATTGCTTTCAAAAAGGCCTGGATTCTTTCTTAGATACACAGAATATAACTGGATACTAACATTTATAGGTAAAGTTGCTCCAGGGAATATCCATTTGCCTCTCGGGGGATCAGGAAGGAAGTTTTTTCCCTGCAGGAGCAAATTGGATCATGCTTTGTTGGGTTTTTTTTGCCTTCCTCTGGATCAACTGTGGGTATAGGATTATAACTTTTTTTTTATTATTATTTTTTTTTATGGCTGAACTGGATGGGCTTTTGTCTTTTTTCAGCCAGACTAACTATGCAACTATAGGATAGTAGTACTGCCTGATTTTATTTAGAAAAAGACAACTGCTATGCCAAAAAGCCCATTTATAAAAAACTTTGTTATTAAAAATAAAAAAGTGTCACTCTTAAAGAATGGGTGGAGCATATTACACTCTGGTACCAAATTAAAAAAGAAAAAAGCGCCACTTTCAAAAAACACCAAAATGTGAGCAGCATATCCCACTCAAAATAAATTTTGGCAACAATAATCCTAATTAAAAGGTATGCGCTAATAACAAACTTATACAAAGGTGTATATCATCATCCAAAAAACATTAGTGTTTTAAATAAATTATAGTGTCCAAACATAAATTAGTGTCCAAAAAATATATATATATCTTCAGTGACTTGAACCAATTGTGAAAAATCCACCACCAAAGGAGATTAAATGAACTCACCAGAGCTAATGGCTGGTCAGATTATAGACCAGCAACAGCGCTTGTGCTCTGGGAGCAATGAACCCGATGTCCAAATAGATATGGTGATGTTTCAGATACTTCCAGATAATAATCACAGACAAACAACTTTGCAGCCCAAGCTCTTATGATGAACTTCTCCACTCTCTCTCATACCTCCATGAGAGCATGCAGTACGTTTTTTTCATTTATCTCTTTAATAAAAAAGGTATAAGGAAACTCACAAACAAGGTGTCCAACAGACACCAGCTTCAATCGCAAAAAAGGGTTGAGATACAGTTAACACTCACCGCGGATCTCTCCCATACAGCACAGAACAGCAAGGTTCTGTGCTGTATGGGAGAGATCCGCGGTGAGCGTTAACTGTATCTCAACCCTTTTTTATTAAAGAGATAAATGAAAAAAACGTATTGCACCATTATGTTCTCTTTTTTGTCCCTGAGTGTACTGCATGCTCTCATTGCTCCCAGAGCACAAGCGCTGTTGCTGGTTTATAATCTGACCAGCCATTAGCTCTGGTGAGTTCATTTAATCTCCTTTGGTGTTGGAATTTTCACAATTGGTTCAAGTCACTGAAGATATATATATATTTTTTGGACGCTAATTTATGTTTGGACACTATAATTTATTTAAAACACTAATGTTTTTTGGATGATGATATACACCTTTGTATAAGTTTGTTATTAGCGCATACCTTTTAATTAGGATTATTACACTCTGGTACTAGCGGGTTATTTTTTAACATCGGGGATCACCAAGTTTAATAGAGTATGGCGTAGTTGGCTAGATGTTCCAGGCCTCGGACCTGGTGGAAATGGTTATGGATAGACTTGTTGGGTTGATATTTCATAGTATGTGTTTGGAGTAAAAATTGCAGGAATATCCTTTTATTTACTTTTGTACAGCTGTGAGGACACTTGGCGGATCATGATATTGTGATGTGTACATGTCCTGAGTCAGTCAGTCAGTCTTAGACACTGTATTGTGGAAACTGGAACATTTGGTTCATTTGTATGCTTGACCTTTGTCTCAATAAACCTTTGCTTGACAAAAAAAAATAAAAATAAATTATAAGTGTATGTATAGCCAAAACGTTTGTTATGAATAGAGTATAGAAGGGTAAATAACCCACCCCCCCCCCCACCCCCATCATTTTATTTTTTTGCTGCCCATGTTGAAGAGTTTCTTTTATGTATTCTGCAGATGTGACAGTGAATGAGTGGAAGTCTCTACAAAGTGAGGGTAATTTTCTTTTTAGCTGCCATTGGCATCAGTGTCATCTTTGGAAAATGTACTGCCACCATTTGATTCTAGTGAGAATGGTTAACTGATGGATTTTTAATCACTTTCTGTCCTAAGGCTGGTACATATCGGCTGGTTCAACAGAAACCAGCTGACAGTTGGCCCGTATTTATAGCAGCCTGTCTGACAGAAGCCAGTCTAATGACTGGCTTTTATTGCATGGTCATACTGGAAAACCAGCATCCAATCAGCACTTGCAGCCAATGGCTGTCTGGTCAGCATGTTCTGGCAGAGGGACGGTCCCCCTATCAGAAGACATTAGCTCAGCAGCGAGATCGCTCCAATAACATCCCTTAGCTAGTAACGCGACCCCTGGGTTGTATTCTTCATTAGATATTGGTCACTAGGAAAAATAGTGAGGGTGAACCTGCCCAGCAGGGACAAGCAGTAACAAAAACTTGAAAGGAGTTCTAATCCTTCCTACTCTATCTAAAACAAAAAATGCTATATATACAGACACACAAACCTTAGCTTTCTAATTAAATCTGAAGCCTGGTGATTTTATAAAACTTGTACATGGTTGGTATGCAGAACTCCTTCAAAAAACGTCTAAATGCTTTAAAGTATTACAGTGTCTTAATTCTAACTGCAGCATGAAGATATATTACAGAAAACAGATGGAAGAAGCAACCCAACAGAAAAGTCTATACCTGGAATGGTAAGGAAGATGTTTGTGAATAACAGTCATGCTCTATGCTAGAGTACATAATTGTGTCTAAAGGCATTATTTTGTTTAGTACAGCAAAAAAGGCTAGAATATGTGTTGAAATTTTTATTGTCCGTGTCTCTAATGGGGAAATTAATATTTCCTGTGTGTCCCAGGGTTAGGACTATTGTCACAAGGTCTGAAAGTGAAGGAAAATCAATTTTTTTTCACTGGAACAGGAATAGAGGGGTAATCTTTTGATAGAAACACCTGCATATGCACAGCTCAATTTACATTTTGGCACACTTCAAGTGTGCCAGGTTGACTGCACTCCCGTATATGCATGGGAGTGATGTCAACCCAGTCCGGCCAATCAAAACTTTTGAAGACTGGCACCTGGAATAACCTGGGGAGAAGATGCTGGCATCAGAGAATGACCTTGCTGGTGCCAGACCATTGGAAATAAAGCAAGTATCTGTGACTTTATTTTAACTTGAACACTGACAGAAGTGCTTACAACGGTCAGTTTAATTATTTATGTAAAAAACTTTCAGAAAAAGAAAACCGATGGTGTAATGCTTAAAACGTAATAGCTGGAGTTCATCTTTAATTTGTTAGTCAAATCAATGTAAATCTACTAGTGCAACCAACACTGCCCTCTTCCCATATTGACAATGCTGCTGTCCAAAGGTGATTGCTTCTCCAGTGGAGTGGACACCCTAAGATGGGCATTGTGTTACTAGCTGGACCACCAAGTGAAAATAAAGGGGGAAAAGCCTAAAAAAGAAAACAAATACAACCGCTATGTTTGTTTAAGGATTTGGTAAACTATTATAGATTTTAGTTTTTGGGTTTAATACCACTTTAAATACAAAAATTGGACTCTATAAAACCATTTTATTCCTGTTCAAGCTGATTCTAACTTCAGCTGCATTCGTTGACATGTAAAGAATCTCCTAATGGAAGTTCTCAATTGTGAAGGCTATAATGCATATTACCCAAGACCCTGATATTGTGCAGTCATTAATGATGCGTTTCATACATGAGGAACATCAGTCATAAGATCAAAATATTAAATTAAAACTTTAGACAATATGTATATTTTTAGTATAGGGTAAAATGGTTAAAAAGGTAAGAAGCTACCTCAATTTCAATTGCCATTTGTGTGCCATTAGAGATATTTTGCTTCACTTCCTTTAATGGAAACACAATGGGGTTTATTTACTAAAGCTGGAGAGTGCAAAATCAGGCTCACTTCTGCAATCAGCTTCTAACCTCAGCTTGTTCAGTTTATTTATCTCAGGTACTTCTAAAACGTTGTCAATTTACGAAGCACTTCACTATATATATATATATATATATATATATATCTCCATCTATCTCATTCACATCAGTCCCTAACCCTCAAGGGGTGTACAATCTAAGGTCCCCAACTCACATTCATACATACACATACTAGGGCCAGTTTAGACAGGAGTCAATTTACCTACCAGCATGTCTTTGGAGTGTGGAAGTCAACCGGAGTACCCGGAGGAAACCCAGTAAGGCACAGGGAGAACATGCAAACTCCAAGCAGGTGGTGCCATGGTTGGGATTCGAACCAATGACCCTAGTACTGCCAGGAAGAAGTGCTAACTATTTAACCACTGTGCTGCCCAGTTAAAACTTTGGTAATAAAACCTGGAATTTGATCAGTTTCTATGCAGAAGTAAGCCTGATTTTGTACACTTTAGCTTTAGTAAATAAACCCTAATATATCTTTTCAAAATGAAGGCATAGCTTTGACAATTGTCACTAGAATAATGTTAGGGTTACTATTGGCAATGGTCAAAGGGAAAAATAGAAGGATGAATTTCCCCAACAGAGACCCAGAAAGCAATAAAAAACCCTTACTTAATTTAAAACTGGAAAATGTTTTGGCCAAGAGTATAAAAGATTGTCGTAATCAATATTATTTGTTGTAGCAGAAATAGCATACGTAATATTGCCATGTTTGTTTGTTTTTTAAGAAAACAGATTTGCAAAGCCAAAGAAAATTTCACCGTACACTGCCCAAAGATCAGACTCAGCTGTTATTTCTCCAGCATGATCATATGGGGAAACATGTAGAACCAACAAATCATACTGTTAACCATCCAAATGTGAAGCCCATTAATGATGTAAGTTCCTAGTTTTATTGATATATACATTCACACTAAATAAATTCATACTACCCTAATGCCAGCCCTACTTTATGCATAAAATTGTTCATATTGCTTAAAGATACTACCATCATGTAGTGACCAAAGTTTGAAAGATAAAAATTGGTCACTGGACATAAATTATCGTTCGATTTGGTCACATTAGAAAGGAAGTGATGAAATAAGTTTGACCTTACAGTTGTTATCTGAATTAAAAAAAAAATGTTGCAATAATGTTTGCGAAAAGCCATTTACCTTGTCTTTACTTAATTTTTGCTTAAATTTTTTTAATTACTATAATAAATGGCAACCTGTTCTTAAAAATATACTATGTGCCCTACTAGATGAATGTATAATTTTTGTTTGTGTAGATGACTGATCTTGGAATCTGGATTGTACGTTATAAACAAACTTGATTACTTATACGTTAAATTTTTCTTGTACATAGACATGAAAAACTGAACGATTTTTAGCACGTGTGAAAGCCACTAGCCATACAAATTTTGATTATTCAATAAAAATATTTTACCTTTTCAATCAATTTTTCGTCTTTGAAATTTGAGAATTTTCACCCACTATTGGAAAATTGTCTGAACATACATATCACTGGAATTTCAACTGATTTTTCGCATAGTGTATATCCAGCATAAGAATTACTATTTGCCTTCCCCGTTGCAGACATCTGTGCTACGTGTGCGGTTTTTCCACCTCTTTTTTTTTTTTTTTTTTTTTTTTTTTTTTATTGGGGATGACTTTTCCACCTTATCAAGTTTTTTGTTTGAGGAGGTTTAATTTTATTGTTCTGTACTGTGCTCTCCTAAGAGCATAGGCTTGTTGTAAGCAGTTTTTGTTATATGGATCTGTATAGTGGATTCTGTACTGCTCATCCCACCAATAAAGGATAGTGAAAATGGCACCTATAGACAAAGGGTTGCCTAGCAGGGGTATAAAAGGTGAAGTAAAACAGAGTCCCATCTATTTTAATGGGATCAAAGGGACACCCCAAAATATATTTGAATAATCAAAGTAAACATATTATTGTGAAATAATTTTATTTTAAAAAAAGAATATTTTAATGTATTGTGGAATGGTTTACTACACAAAACCCATATGCCATCATGCTATGTTCATGTTACAATAGCTGCACAAGAGATTTGGTTGCTGCACAAGAAGTTTGGTTGTGGGTAAATCAGGCATGACATGTTTAGTTCTTATGCAGCAACCTACTACACCAAAAGGAAAATGGTTTTCTCCCACATTTTTGGTTTTTACTGTGGACCATTGGGGAGATTTTAAGTAACTTTTTGTCCCTGTGATGTCCATACAAGAAATTGGAAGTGCGACAGGAAGGCATGAAAAGCCATCAAAACATTATCAACATTTTAAACCTCTTCGTTCCAGTTCACACCAGAAATTGCACAGGAACTCTCTCCATGTTCATGTGTTTTAGTGCAATGCAATTTTCAGTTCATTCATTTGAATGGGCTTAAATTGCAATGGATCACATTAAAATGTAGTGCATGTACTACTTTTAAAAACACATTGCAACTGGATGTCATGGTACTGCTGTTCCATGTAATCTGGTGCAGGTAAATGCACTGCGTTTGTCATTAGGAATCTATTGACACCCACAGCAGATTGCACACTCAGTGCTTTTGGATTGCGGTGCAGGAAACATGCATGGAATGCAGGTTTCCAGCACCGCATTCCAATGTGAACCAGCACTTACTCTACTTTGTGGTTTTAGGTTTGTCTGCATCTCCCTTGGTGAGATTTCCAATAACTTCTTGTATTGGCAGGAACTGAGAGCATTTTTACAGTGTGGATACGTCCTTTTCTAGTGTGTGTATGAGGATATTTTAAGTTAATATGACATGTAATAACAATAGACTACTTTTTAGATACTGGAAAAAAAACCCTTATATGCTGATCCAAGCCATGTGAAATGGACCGGCTTTATACAACAAGCTCATGGTAGACTTGGATCTGGAAGCAGTTCTAGCCCCTGTACACCAGCTTTGCCAAGAGCCATACTAGAGGTAAGGTCCCTGTGTGTACTCTGCATAGTTAGACACCATATTGAAGTGCTATGCAACATACTAAACGTTTAATCTACACAGCAGCTTTGTAACTTGAAAAGTGTGTATTGTTTACTAATGGTGCCAGGGATTGAATGGCACAGATCTGAACTTTTATTTAGTGCCAAGATCTCCCCAGCTGTAGATTCTACATCAAGGCTGATGCTTTGGACAGCCAGTAGGGTACATACAATACGCATGCATATACCGTATATATATATATATGCGCATACGCACAGTATGTACCCTACTGGCTGTCCAAAGCATCAGCCTTGATTTAGAATCTACAACTGGCACAAAAATAAAAAACAGTGTGTGTGTGTATATATATATATATATTTATTTTTTTTGCTGTGAGGAGGAGTAGAAAAAATTCAGTATACTGTTAAGTGACATATATTGGAGGGCCATGAAAGCGATATTTTATGCTCTGTGTTACAGCACCAGAGTACGTATAAGGAGCTACATGCACATGTTTGATTTGACATATAATAAAGATAAAATGTTGAGCGATCATTCTGCCAGTAAGAATCTCTGCTGCTACTGCTATCATTACACTATAACGTAACATGTTAAATTGTAACTCTATTGTATATTACTTACTATAGAGTTTTGATATATTTTGGTGCAAATGTTTAAATCTCCTTCAGTTTATTTCTAATTTTTACCTAAAATATGCATTATAAAGTGTGCTGTCCCTTAAATAATACTCACAATTAAGCAATATAAATAATGAATAAGAATATTTGCCAAATACAGCGCTGAATAAATACAATTATAAATACATAGGTGAATAAACATCATATTTGTGAAAAATCAGTGTATAAACCTCTTAAAAATTAGGTAAATTTCAGAAGGATAATTCAAAACAGATGTAAATATATGATCCACCACACTCCGACTATTGTGAAAACTTCATAAGTGAATAACACCACCAAGGAAGAGATTGTGCCACAAAGCCACTCCACCACAGAATTAATAGGCTCCTTACTTGACCATTGGACCTCTCACAGTGGTCATGAAACGCCTTGCTGCTCTGCAGCCACATACATTCAGGTCGCAGAAATAGCAAAGCACTCATTTCCCGAATGAGCTTACTCCAAGGAAGGGATTAAAAATACAAAAAGGATTCCAACATAGTGTGGTATTTCGGCAGCAAGTTTAATAAAAAGATAAAATTACACTTCCAAGAAGCATGAGCACAAGCAGCATGTAACACAGGAGACAAGATCTATTGGAGTTTCTCCCCCGATGTGCAGAACATCATCATATGTGTGGCTCCACCCAACGTGTTTTGGACGTTCTTCCAGGCGATGCTTGTTACGGAGAAATGCGTTGGATGGGGACACACACACACGTCGTCTTTCTGCACATCGGGGGAGACTCCGATGGTGCTAGTGTGCTGTGTTACATGCGGTTTTTACTCATGCTTCTTGTAAATGTAATATTTTACTTTATATTTTTTATTTTTAATCTTGGAATCCTTTGTATTTTAAATTCCTTCCTTGAGCTTATTGGGGAGAGGAGTGTTTTGCCATTTCTGGGACTGGAGTGAACAGTATGTGGTTGCAGAGCAGGAAAGTGTTTTGTAATCTCTATAAGAGATCCAATGGTCTGGTAAGGAGCCTAATGTGGTGGAGTGGTTTTGTGGCAACCTTTCTTGGTGGTGTTTTTCACGTATGAATTTTGCACAAGAGCTGAAGAGCGTGGTAGATCATAAATTTACACCTTTCCTTACTTCTGAAATGTACCTAATTTTTTTAAGAGGTTTATAAACTGATTTATAACAAATATATTTATATTTATTCAGCACTGTATTTGAAAAATATTCTTATGAATTGATTATTTATATGGATTAAATTGTGAGCATTATTTAAAAAAGGGACAGCACACTTTTGTAATTTTTTCACATTTGATGCCTAGAGAGGTGGAAGATTGCAGCAATCTCTTTGATTGATTTTTCATTTATTATTTTTTTGAAATCTAGTTTGTTTAGTGCACAATTGTCTTTTTTGGTTTTGGATCTAAATCATATGTTGTGCAAACTTGGACAATAAAAACTAACTGCCTTTTTTGAGCCATATAAATATCAAAATATTCATTGGACAAGATTTGTCTTGCCAGAAACGACCAACGGAAAGGCTGCTTATATGTAATCAATAACTAGCAGATCTTTGCCCATCTGCTGAGTAGTTAAAATATAGGATAACAAAAACACATTTATTAAGAGGATAAATCTTAAATCATGGTTCAATTAATTGCTATTTTCTATTCTATTATAAATCTAAACTCGATCAGTGCATTTTTAAGACATTTGTGGCCAAAGTTACTATGGCTCCATGGTAACCTTTAGACAGATCCTGGTAATTGCAGCATTAACCCTTTGGAGCCGACCGCCTCCCAGGTTCTTTAAGGGTTCTTAAAGCTGGGAGACAGGCCTTCAGGTCAAGTGACTGCTGTGATTGGCTGTCACACGCTTGGAAAGCTCCCAATGGCAAGTATGAATCGGGAGCTTACCGACCACCGTTGGCTACTGTGCTGGGAACGTGTCCTCAGCATGGTAAGTAGTTTTAACAGGGCTGAATATAAGGCCCACATGCCGATTGGCCACATACACGCATGCGGCCAGCATCAAAAGGTTATTATATTTAAACACAGAAAGGGTTGGTCTTTTCCTCACAGAATGCTGGTCCGGGAGTGTGCAAACAAAGGGTTTACTTCACAGAGGGTTAATATGCAAGTTGGGGTTACAGGAAATGTGTGACTGTTGGGAGTTTCATAGCGAGATAGTATGAGGATTAGAGTTTTAGGAGACAGTTGGGTTTACAGAAATTATTATTGTAAGGGGGTTGCAGCGAGGGTAAGCGTGAGGGGGGCCATAGGATAAGATACTGCTCCTTCATTAAAAAGTACAGTGTTATATAATATTGCAGTGATCACAGATAGAATGAATAATATGTAATGAGTAGTTTTATGTCAAATACTGTATGTTAATATCTATACTATAGTATGTGAAAGACAATTTAATTCCTAGCTGGGAATGTAGAAGCATGGTAGGTCTTTTCAAGCTATTTGAAGCTTTCAAGCTAAGTAATTGTACGTGCTTCCCAGGAAATAAAGGGTTATTAATATGAACAACACATAACCTCTCTGGAGAGGGGCTCAGAATGGTCTGCTTGTTTAGAGCCATCTCCTGTGATCCTGGGTTATTATTTTCATCCATGTGCTTGTATTTGTTTTTCTCTTAATCAAAGAATGAAAATCTCCGCTCCAGTAGAGACAATCACTACAGCAGCTCCCTGTCTGACATGATCATAAGTCCTATGACCCCAGGAAAAGATGATGTGTTCTGGGGTGCCTTGCAAGGTGAAGAGCAGCCACCTAAGGTAGAGAGAATTGCATTTATTGGAATTTGTTTTTGAAGTTATTCTAGTCAGAGGTCCTGTGCGGATGTTGTCCTGGTGATGATTGTCCAACTGAATAGTGTACAGGCTTATACAAGATTTTATTTATTTAGTACAAAGTAGTGAAGGTATTATTTAATGATTTCATGCAAGCAAATCAGGTCCTCTGGAGTGCAGGGTCTGGTTGGTTCTTGAGAATGCTGCTGTGTCTACATTAAAACTACATTTGTTTGCATATGTAAAATGTAAGACATACATTGTACACGTCAATCTTTATTATATTTGTGTTTACTTATGTATCAATTAATTATGAGTGCATATGTAGCACATGGGAATCTATAAAAACAAAGGTTTATATGAAATGCAGCAAATTCTGTGACACATGCAGCAGTTGTGTTAATGAATGAGGCTCATTATCCAAGGAAGTAGACATTTGCACGCCATAAACCTTTGTTTCGTTCCGGATGTATTCGCTCATTGAAGAATTTTGTTTCTTCATATTCATTATACTGAACCGATTAATTTACAGAATTCACTTCATATCTTCTGCATTTGCTTTCTATATTTGCTGGTTTGGGTATATTCGAAAAATGTTGCAATTTTTCCTTGAAGATTGCTATATATTTCAATATATTATCACATCATACAGATTTGAAACAGAAGGATTTGATATTTTCACATGCTAGTCCAACCCACCAAGAGAAATGGCATGAGCTGATTGGACAATATCGACTGGCGTCATGTGAATTCAAGTTAATGAATGGAAGGTCATTCAGATCCATTTAATATCTGAATTATCAAACAAATTCAAAAATTGAATTCATTTCCTCAAGGACCCGAACTTCTATCGCATCATGTGACATCATCAGAATAAAACAAATGCATTTGTTACTTTCGTTATAACTTTTTCAGATTCGTTGACATTCATTACCATGTCCATTTGGAGATTTGTATACATCCGAATCTCTGAAAATTAAATTTTTGTCCAAAAACAAATCATAATGAAACAAAATGCACATGTCTACAAGGCAACCTATAGTGTGGGAAACACAGAAGCTACCATAACTGACTACCTTTTGAAAATGTTAATTGCCTGACTGCTTCTGGCTTCAGAGTCTTCTAAAACAGAACATAAATGTAGATTAAAAAGTCAGTGATATCATAAACTACTGATCTGAGACAGCCTCAAATTATTACCACAGAATTTTCTTTTAGGTTTAAGGGCTCTTGCACACTGTTACGGTACATAGACATGCACTATGTCATGTACCCACGTGGGTTGCTTTAGGGCAGACCAGTCATTTCGAATGGGCTGTCTAAAGACATCAGAGCATGCCAAAGAGGTTAATGTACCATTTCTGGCAGTGCATCCCACTGCACATCCATTGGCAAGGTGTGTTGGCGCTCTATTCAGAATGAATTACATTGAATTGCACCTATGCAAGTAACGCGTTTCTTATATTTTACTGTATGTATATAATATTTGCTTTACAACTAATTAAATATGTGGCAAATGATTCCCAGAGTACTATGGGTATTAACTAAAGAGATAATACAGCGGTATCAGCCTGCTTCATTGTTGGTTTTATCCAGTTTAAATTTTAGACCCAGCCCTCCCATAAGGCTAGGTTCACATCTCAGCGGGTGGTGCAGCTGCAAAGCCGCAAGAAAATCCATGCAGCTGCACCACTTGCACAGAGGAATGCGGACCCGCAGGCGGGTGCCATTAGTTCTAACGGCATGCCGCCCACATTGGAAAATGCGACCGTACTGGGAACCGAGGTTCCCGTGCGGGCTGCGTTTTCAGAAGAAGTGCAGGGACTTCTTCCCTGCGTGTCACGAGGAACGGGAGTCCATTCAAATGAATGGACTCTCATGCCAGTGCAAAACGTGTCCCCCACGGCTGCATATATGTGAACCTAGGGTAATGCATGATTTACTACAGTGACTCACTCTGCTATGTGTAACATTTACCTTGAGCTAATGATTCCAGTAAACAGAATTATATAGATATATACAAGGCCATTATGCATGCCCTTTAAAATTCAAGTCAGCATGTTCATATTAATTGGTACAGAAGGCAGGGCTTAGCATCGCCTTTCAGACATACGTTCAAATCTTGGTAACTTAAGTCACCTGTATTAAAAAAAAAAAAAAAAAAAAAGGGTTTAAAAGTATTACTTAATTGAATTGCATACATTCATGTTCGGAACATTATAACACCCTATACTTTAAGAAAAGGCTATGTATTTGGTTGTCAATATTACGCTTGCAAAAGTTGGTCTATTTTCTTAGGCTGACTAAACATGGGAATAAATCTTTGTGGCAGTGTCTAAGTATCTCTTAAATGCAGCCAAGCATTGCAAATGATGTTTTCAAATGTATTAGAACTTCAGAACTCCACAAATAAACGAGAGCTGTGACTAGTAGAGGAAGAGGTTGCTTCGTAAACACAATCTGCATATCCTAATTCCAAAGATATGAGGGATAGTGCTTCATGGCTGTGAAGAAAGATAAATTAACCATAATCAAATGTGATATTAACTCTGTTTTAGCCAGAGATCATAAATCTGATGTTTATAGTTCCATAATATGACATACTCATTCCTCTTGCCAGTTTGTAAATGCCTGCTAAAAGGAGGAGTATTAAGTTATAATTTAACTTTTCTATACATTTAAAATTAAACGCCAAACAGTTTTGTTTTGTTTTTTTTAAAGGTTTTACACAAGACTGCAGAAGAGTTAAAACCTTTTTTTTGGCCTTTTCTAGTGTGTTATTCAAAATTAATGGGTTGGTAAACAACTGTATTGTGTTTCAGGCATTGTGGTAAATGCCTAGCACATGGAATATTTTACTGCATGTTACCAGTACCACAATGCAATAGTGTAAATGGGACCCAAGTCTGTGTCCCAAGGAAGGAAACTTTCCCTCCTTTTCCGCCCCGGTGATGGGCTTCAGTAAAGGTAGAAAAACTAAGGCACCTCAAAAAGTACAGACAGCATTTAAAACCTAGCAGAAGATCGAATTCATTCCATTCCTTCCAAACTTAAAAAGAGTTTTGACAGGAGTTGGGCTTGAAAACAGACTTATACAATGAACCGGGCGAGGTAAGAAGCCCTTTTTTGTGGTAAAACAGCCAAGAACTGCCCACCAGGATTACACTGGATTATTTTCCTAATTTAAAGAGGTAGTAAAATTACAGGAAAAAAAAAATCCACCTTCAAGGTAATGTCATAATGTGCTAGTATACATTGCATACTAGCACATTATGAAATACTCACCTTAGAACAAAGATCTCCAGCGGAAAGGGCTTCCATCTGCACCCGATCTTCCTTCAGGGTTCACGGGCTGTGGCCGTTTCAATGGCCGAGCTCAGATTACATCACTCACACAAATGTACTCAGGAGTCACAGTTGCGGCACAGAGCTCTGAAGGGACGGCATGAGTATGCCATCCCTTCAGAGAACATGCCTCGGAGATGTCACCAGCTGCACAAACAGAACATACCTCCTAAACGGTGCATATTTAGGAGATATTCCTTGTACCTACAGGTAAGCTTTATTGTAAGCTTACCTGTAGGTATAAGTGTGCCAGTAGTGTTTACTACCACTTTAAAATACTAACATTGGGACATTTTGAAAATGCTAGTTGTTTGGCTAGCCATTTGGCATAGTAGTCAATGGTCCAAAACAAGTACGCATTTTCAGAGCATCAGAAAACATTTAAAATCATTATCTGCATACTTCTTTTGGGTCAGTAATTCAAATAGGTAGGTGGCATTTTCAGAAGTATAGGTCAGCTATGGCAGCCTTCAGGTTTCTCTCATGGTCAGGAGTGGATTTTTCATTTGTTCCTTGGAGAATCGAATAGAGCGATTTGACACAGACCTGCCACAAGCATGATTTAAAGATCGTTCTCAGTGACACTAGTGGATCCTCCATAATAATGCATAGGGGGGGCGCATGGAGAGCTAGGCAGTGCTACTCCACAGCTCCTGGCCCGGACCTCCTTTACGGGCTTCTTCCTCCCTCACAGGCCCTCATCAGCCCTCCTCATGGGCAAGAAACAGCACCGGACCCCCCAGGGAGCAATGAGGGGTCAGTCCAGTGGCGCAATAAGCCGGTTCCTGGTACGATCCATGGCCGAGGCCTCCAAGATGGTGCTGGCACCTCTCCCCTCCTCATCCCCCCTGGACACGGAGCTTCCAGATGACAGGCAGGTAAGCCCTCGGGGCTGTCTCTCTCTCCTCCTGGGGATCCTGCAATGAGACCCCAGGACACACAGGGGTCCCGCCGCCCTCTTCTGCCCTGAGACCACAGGATACACAGTGGTCCCGCAGCCCCTCTTCTGCACTGAGACCACAGGACACACAGGGGTCCCGCAGCCCCTCTTCTGCACTGAGACCACAGGACACACAGTCAAGGGAGGAGTCTCATTTTTTCATGCCTGTTTGAGGGTTCATTGAATATGTTTTATGAGGGGGTCATTCTCATCTGAGGAGGACCTTCCTTGAAGTTATTATTTGCCTGTGGGAGGCCTGGGTCGGGATCGGATACATGCGCCTTTGACGTTCCCCACCTAGGTCTTCAGTGTACCTGTGTTGTACCGCACTGTATGTTTTTTGGACAGCTTATCTATTCGTTTTTTCTTCTTCTTTTCATTCTTTTTCTGCTGTTTTCTTTTTTTTTCTCTTCTCTCCTTTTCTCAGGGGTCGGGCGAAGCGCAGTCGGTGACGCGTTTTTTTCCTATTTGATCCACTACAAATGAATATGACTCCAATTAAAATTTCCTCTATTAATTGTAGTTGCTTTAACACTCCGGAGAAGCGGGGCCAGATGCTCTATCATTTCCATAAACATGGCTCGCAGATATTGCTCCTTCAGGAGACTCATTTTCGCTCCCAGTCCTCCACAATCGTTATTATACTCAATGGTATCATAGTACTAATCCGCTGGCTAGGTCTAGGGGGGCTTTTCATCATACCTTTGGCCCAGAGGTCTTGGAATCACTAATAGACCCAGCTGGGCGCTACCTCTTCCTCAAATTAAAGTTCCAAGATGTTGTTTTCACGGTGGCGAATGTATACGCTCCCAACCAAGATCAGGTTCCATTTCTTGCAACGGTCCTCTCTAAGTTGTCTGATTTTGGGGGTTCACATTTCATTGTTGGAGGGGACTTCAACATAGCTCTCTCTCCAGACCTGGATACTTGCATGGGTAAATGTTCTCTCCCTTCATCGGTCTTATCCCTTATTAAGTCGTGCCTGCACGACTTACACTTAGTGGACGTTTGGCAAATCAAACACCCTTCGGAGTGAGACTAAAAGCACGTTGGACCCAAGGATTGCGGTGGACTTAACTAATGCTCGCAGAGATTTATTCCAACTTTTAGATTCTTCCTCTCTTGTTGCATGAGACAAATCTTGCAACACTCACTACTCCCTAGCAAATAAATATGGTCAACACCTGGTACGTGTCCCTGTCCATCCCGTCGTCCGATCCAGCACATCAAGGCACCTGACAATACTAAACTCTATAATAATCGGGGAATTTCATCTGCGTTTGAGCGTTACTATTCTTGACTCTATAATCTATCATCGGTGCATTCTGATGCTCCTCCCACTTCTTCTCTTACGGTTATGTTCCAATACATTACGGAGATGGCACTGCCTGTCCTAGATGCTCAGGATGCATTGGATCTGGAAGAGCCCTTCTAGACTATGGAAGTCCTTGGGGCGATCAAGGCCCTGAAAACTGGCAAGTGTCTGGGACCAGATGGGTTTACCCCTCACTTTTACAAAACTTTTGCTGCCCCACTGGCCCTGCTTTTGGCCCAAGCTTTTAATATCGACGATTTGAATGTGCCTTCTTCATCCTTTTTGTCCAACAACATTTTGGTTATCCCGAAGCCAGATAAAGACCCATCTCTTTGCGGTACATACTGCCCAATCTCTCTACTTAACCTAGATGTTAAGCTTTTTGCTAAGTTTTGGCGAACTGCCTCTCCCCTTTTTTACCAACCTCGGTCCATTTTGATCAGGTTAATTTTGTCCCAGGTCGTGAAGCTAGGGATAATACTTCTAAAACTATCCATCTTATCTCTTATATCAAACAACATGGCTTAAAGGCTTGCCTCCTTTCATTTGACGCTGAGAAGGCATTCGATCGCGTTGATTGGCATTTTCTACGTCTTACCTTAGAACAGATAGGTTTGGGCTCACGGTTCCTCACTCGGATTATGTCCCTCTATTCTCGCCCCTCGGCATCTGTCCTGGTGAATGGTACGGTCTCTTCATCCTTCCCCATTTCGAATGGGACCAGACAGGGTTGCCCACTCTCACCTCTTCTTTTTGTCTTGGTAATGGAACATCTTGCGAGAGCCATACGACCAAATGACTGACTCAATTTTGGGCATCCGCACTCCCTCTGCGCATCACAAACTGTCTTTATACGCAGATGACCTTTTTAGTATACGTCCAACAACCACTTATATCACTCACCAGTCTTTTTTATGAATTCCGTAGATTTGGTCTCTTCAGTAACTTCAAACTTAATATCTCTAAAATGAAGGCCTTGAATGTATCGTTACCTGTCCATGTGTTGGCGAACTTACGCTCCACTTTTTCTTTTCAATGGCGCCCAAAGGCTATTAAGTATTTAGGGATTAGGATTCCTGCTGACCTTACTGCTCTGTATTCCCTGAATTACTTACCCTTGCTTTCTCGTATCCAAAAGGATCTAGCGTCCTGGGGTGCTTCTGCTTTGCCCTGGTTCGGCCGCATCAACACCCCCAAAATGGATACCCTACCGAAGTTACTATACCAGACTGTACCAATTATTGACCCTAAGAGTTTCTTCCTTTCCCTATGTTCCTGTCAAGAAAGGACTCACTGCTGGTGGTGCTGGGGCTCACCTGCTGTGTAGGCTGCAGTACCGGTGCTTGCCAGTGGGTGCTTTCAGCAGCCGGGATCTCACTCCTGCAATCAAGCCATCACCTGAGGCTGATTGCAGGTGGTGTATTTAAGCAGTACCAGGCCTGAAACCAGTGCCTTGGTGTTTTCCCATGTGCCCTGTTGTCCTGATCCTGTTTCCTGTATCCTGTCTTCTGCCTGCTTGACTCATCTGCTTGACTCTGACTCTGCTAGAACTCCGCCTGCACCGACCCTGGCTATTCCTGACCATTCTCCTGCCTGCTCCTGTTGTACCTTATCTGCCAGATTGTTCCTGACCCGGCCTGCCTGACCACTCCACCTCTCCAGCCCCGACTACACTTGTACATATTAATATTAGTTTAAGGTTTGTTTTTTGCACTGCATTTGTATATTTGTGCAGCTCTTAATAAATTTTATTATTATTTCATCATTTCTGAAGCCTGCTGTTCCCTGTGTCAGTCCACACATCTCTGGTCATAACTGGATCTCTGACAGTTCCCTTTCAATTAGATTTATTTCCCACCAAGTTTTCTCACGGTTAAAATATAGGGTACTTACGTACCCGAAATCCGGAGCCGGAATGGGTTTACCAGACTTTGAACTATACTATAGAGCCACACTGCTAGCCCAGATGCCTGACTGGTTTCCCAGGCCCTTCCATAAAGCCTCTTGTATGATTGAACAAGATTTGTCTCCGGTTAACCTTCGCGCTTTGCCATGGGGTCATAGTCGAGACCACCGGTGTTTTCTCAGCCTGTCCCCGTTGACTGTGGATGTATTGCAATTGTGGTACCAACGGGGCATTGTTGCTCTTTTATTGTCTGATCCTTCTCTCTTATCACCCCTATTTGACAACCCTGCTCTTCCTCAGAGGTTGGGCTCTTTTGTCATCGGTCCCTTTACGCGCACCTTATGGCTCGTAGCTCGAGACTTTATTTGCCCTCAATCAGGTCTTCCGCTCCTTTGGGGCGGATCTGGAGATTGGTTGACCACTTTACATTTATCCGCATTTTGCAAACACCTACAGTCTTCTTCCAACATTCATTGTCCGCTTGCTGAGTTTGAGCAGCTGTGTCCCTCTCTAATCTGCCTAGACATGTCCTAGCCTCCCTATATAAAGTACTGCACAATGCTTTTTATTCCGATATCCCTCCCTACACCAAGGCGTGGGCTCGAGATATAGGTAAAGACATCTCGGCTGCAGACTGGTCCACAACGTTCCACTTCACTCATAAATTGTCTATTTCTTGTTATTCACAAGAAAAGAATTTTAAGCTCCTTTCTCGATGGTACAGGGACCCCCTCTCCCTACACAAACTATTTCCTTCTACATCTAATCTATGCTGGCGATGTACTAAAGCTGTTGGTACACAGCTCCATATCTGGTGGGATTGCGACCTAATACAACCCTTCTGGTGACAGGTCTTTGCTATATTTGACAAGATCTATGATGAGTCCTTGGCCCCCTCGCTTGAAATTGTTCTCCTGTCTATATTACCGGGCTTGCTGGCTGCGCAGAAGAAAAATTTGCTGTGCTTCTTTCTATTCGTGGCCTGCCAATTGATACCTCTCTTTTGGAAGTCGACTACTCCCCCGCCTCTTCCACTGTGGGTCTCTGTACTTAATGATACCATGTGTATGGAGGAAATGCTGGCATTTGCCAATGATACCTACAATAAACATAAGTTGCTGTGGTCGGTCTGGCTCCATTTCTCCTCCTCTTCGTCTCTCCGAGATTTGTGTTCCCCTGTGGTGCCTTAATGGAGTTGTGCCCTACTCCCCCAAGTCTTTTTCATTCTAGCATGTTCCTCGGTGTAGCCCTGCGGTCCGTATTGGGGTGCGACCGGCGGGATCATTCTGATGGAATACTGATGGATGGTCACCTTGTCTCCACTTGTTGCCGTGTCTGTCTCCTGACCCTCTTCCTTTGCTTTCCTCTCTTCCTTCAATATCTTTACATCTGGTGTCTCCCTTCCCCCTTTCCCCCCCCCCCACCCTTTTTCCTTTTTTTTCCTTTTCTCTTTCTTCTCTCCTTTTCTCTCTGTCTGGGTATATTCTCTTGGTTTTATGGAATAATCTCATTATTGTTGAATATCGCCTGTCTGGGGATGCCTCTCTTGTATCTATGTTTGGATTCATCTTCCTTCATCCACATGGATCATACGGATACCTATGTTGTTGGTTTTTTGCCCATTTCATTGTCGATGTTATTTTTTTCTTACTATGTACTGTTTAATTTGATACAAAATCTAATATAGACAAATTTGCCTTTAATAATGCATAGGGGAATCTTATGTGAAAGAGAAACCACAAATTTTAGCTCTTGGTAGACCTCCAGATGTCCTAACCCTATTGAGAATAGGCAGAAATCCTTGTGCTGGGGACACCCTTTACAGCGTTTTAAGCCCTAAACCCAAACTAAAACAACATTTTATTTTGAATTCTTTTAATTGCTCTCTTTTTGGAACTTTATTTTTTCCCAACAGTTTATAAAAGCTATGTTTCAACATACTGAAACAGATCTTAATTTTTTTGTTCACACTAAGATCTTGAGTTTATATGTACAATTTGCAAAAGTAATACAAATAATGCATCCCTTTGAAGTCAAAAATAGTGATGCAGTAGCATTTATTCATACATTTGTACTATAAGTGACCTGTGGAAAAAGCCATCCAGCAGAAATTTTAAGAACACCTAAAGTGACTCTATAACTATATCAATGCATATTTCAATATTCTAGTCCTGTAGCCCTCTCTTTGATTTGAGACTGATTTTTGCATTGAAATGCCCTAAAATGCCTTGATCTCAGTGAAAATGCTGCTTTCTGCCCTAACGCTACTGTGTTCTGTGCTGACAGAGCTGGGTAACTTGTATTGCAGAGGATGAGAAAAGACACATCTAACCAGTTCTGCTACTCATTGCAGATAACTGAGCTAGTTTAGCAGGAACCAACTGAATTTTGATCAGTGTGTGGCCAGCCCCAGTTGACGAGAAGATTGCTGCAGCGGATGACTAGTGTATTCAGACAGCTGCGGGTGCCACTGTTAAAATACAGTGTCCTAGCAGGGGAGATTCTTCCATCCACTCTGTGTGGCTGAAGGAAACTGATTTTTTTGTTGTTCAACCCGCTCACGCTTTTTGAATCAACAATCAACTAACAATTCCAGGGCAGCCTGCAGTGTTACTTCTCAAAAACCTAACACTGACAGACTGAAATGCTGTCCACTGCTTGAGGCTTCTAGGCCAAATTGCAAAAATTTCTGGAGCCCCAAACCTGCAGACAGGTCCTCTTCAACATGAAGGGTGCCCCAATTTTCAAAGTGGGAGGGATGTCTGTTAGCCTTTGCTAGCAAGACATTTGGACATACATCATTTCAGATGCCTGGGTATGGGAGGTTATTTCCACAGGTTAGAGGTGATTGTAGCCGTATTAGTGCATTTGCGACAGAAACAATTGAGTACTGTCCGTGATACTTTTTTTATTTGCACTAACATACAATTTTGAGGACAAGCTTTTGGGGAGTGTACCCTTCTTCAAGGTCCAAGCAGTACTGAGTACTGCTTGGACCTTGAAGAAGGGGACACTCCCCAAAAGCTGGTCCTCAAAATTGTATGTTAGTGCAAATAAAAAAGTATCATGGACAGTACTCAATTGTTTCTTCCACAGGTTACAAACTAGAGTTCTGTTTCCAATTCCTTTTTCACTTCAGGGCTTCCAGTTTTGCTACATCACCACTCAGATTAGCAGACCTCTGAGTAGCCTTTCTGTCTTTTGGCGCAAAGGTTTATCACCCTGTTTTCAGTATTGGAAGGGTTTCAGCCTATTCCAACTTTTTAGGATTCAAAGGGGGCATTCACGTCATATTGGATCTTATCGCCCTGTATGTCTTTATTCAGTTCCAAAAATTCCACCAGGTCTTTCGTAGCCAATGTAGGGGAATTTGAACATGGTTTCAGTCAGATTATAAGCCTGAAAGTAGTTATATTCTTGTGAATGTTAATCTGAATGTTGACTGTTTATGTGATTGGGCATGGGAAATGCTAGATTGTCCTGTCCTGGCATTTTACTGAACCTAAAATAACTGGCAATGAGACACAAAAGCTGCCACTTTGCAGGTTGGTTCTCAAATACCCTTTTGGTCAGAGGCCAAATGAGACCCAGAGTCATTTCAGGGACATCTAGAAGTCCTGGCAGCAATTCTGCAAGTACCATTAGAAGTCCTGTTAGGGATTCTGAGAAAAGGAGTTCTGGGATCACTATGACAGCTGGGACAGGCTTCATAAACCCCAGCACTCATGTGCAGAAACAGAGTAGGTTAACTCTTCTACTGAAGAGTGAGTCTGGGCACAGAGAATTTGAGGTTTACCTTGTGGAAGGATAACTCTGTCTTGAGCTGTGTCCAGGATCAAACTCAGATTCTCTAAGGCTCTGGAACTCAGATTCAGTCCATCTACTCTGTGCTTTAGTCCCTAGTAGTTTCTAATCTGTAATGCAACTGAACCTCTAACTACCAGAAGTGGCTGATGAATACATAACATGGCTCTAGCCCAGGGGTCTGCAACCTTTAAGACATAAAGAGCCACTTGGACCCGTTTCCGAAGGGAAAAAAAAGACTGGGAGCCGCAAAACCATTGCAACATTTATAACAAATCCGACACTGCATATATTGCAAAAAGCACTCTGGTCATGAAGGGGGTTTAAGGGTCCAGTAAGCAAAGGGTTAATCAGGGCCACAGTGTATCTTCATAATCACAATCATAGCCTTAGGTCAGTGGTGGGCAACCTTTTTTTTCAACTGAGCCAAATCTCGCCAAAACCACGATTGAAATTTATTTTGACAGCCACATTTTTAAAACTGAAAATACATCCCCCATATAGTAATTCATCCCCCATAGTAATTCATCCCCCATATAGTAATTCATCCCCCATATAGTAATTCATCCCCCATATAGTAATTCATCCCCCACATAGTAATTCATCCCCCATAGTAATTCATCCCCCATATAGTAATTCATCCCCCATATAGTAATTCTTCCCCCATAGTAATTCATCCCCCATATAGTAATTCATCCCCCATATAGTAATTCATCCCCCATAGTAATTCATCCCCCATATAGTAATTCTTCCCCCATAGTAATTCATCCCCCATATAGTAATTCATCCCCCATAGTAATTCATCCCCCATATAGTAATTCATCCCCCATATAGTAATTCATCCCCCATAGTAATTCATCCCCCACATAGTAATTCATCCCCCATAGTAATTCATCCCCCATAGTAATTCATCCCCCATATAGTAATTCTTCCCCCATAGTAATTCATCCCCCATATAGTAATTCTTCCCCCATAGTAATTCATCCCCCACATAGTAATTCATTCCCCATAGTAATTCATCCCCCATATAGTAATTCATCCCCCATAGTAATTCATCCCCCACATAGTAATTCATTCCCCATAGTAATTCATCCCCCACATAGTAATTCATCCCCCACATAGTAATTCATTCCCCATAGTAATTCATCCCCCACATAGTAATTCATCCCCCATATTGTCTCAATTCACTTACCTTTGCTCCGCGCGTTCCTCTCGCTGTGTTCCCGCGCCGTTCTGGTCTTCAGGGCGGACTGAGAGAGGAGTTCGTCACTCTGCCCCGCCTACATCCTGGCTGCCCCACCTACATCCTGACAGCCAATGTTCCACGCTCCGCGGGCCGGATTTTTGAGGAGGGAGGGGAGCGGGCGCCCGGCACACAGAAGAGCCGCATGTGGCTCGCGATCTGCGGCTTGCCGACCACCTGGTGGGCAGTGTGCTCCGGAGCCGCAGCAAAGATGAAAAAGAGCCGCATGCGGCTCCGGAGCCGCGGGTTGCCGACACCCGCTCTAGCCTATGCTGGTTATTGAGCCCTGAGCTAAAACTAGCTATAGAATCCAAGACCAAAAGGGACAGGATTAACTAAAAATAACAGGATCTACATCTAAACTCTATTGCAATAAACAGGTTCACCTACTAATATACTGGAAGGTGACCACTACACACAAAGTAGCATATACCTAGTTATCTGGTACTGTGCATGTGAAATATTTAACAAAAGGACAGAGAAGAGTCTGTCACAAACAGGACAGCAGACCCCTACACAAGGCTGTTTGTTTGCCAGTGTCCAATTTCTCCAGTAGGCAACAGTATAAGTCAATTGCCTCTGAATCCTACATCCCTCAAATTTCAAAGAAAAGGATTTTACGGTGAGTTCTAATTTTTAACCAGCTCAATACTGGACACTTTTACCCCCTCATGCACAGGCCAATTTTCAGCTTTTAGTGCTCTAACTAGTGTTGGGCTCGGTGTTATGATTTGAACATCGGCAGTTAGTGTGTTACCCGAACATATGAATGGTAAGGGCATTCGGTGGGCTGTTCACCCGCTGAGCACCCCACAATGCACAGAGCTCTCACAGTGCATTTGGAGAGCAATGATTGGTCAAAGCAATGCACAGGTCAGCTGCAGCACAATGCACTTTGAGGGCCAAAGATTGGCCAAAAGTCAATGTGACAGGTTACACTGCAGCCTCATGCAGTGTGTTGCTTGACACTGCCGAAGACAGAGGGGAGAGTAAAAAGTAAAAAAATAAAATATATAAAAAAAATAAAAAATAAAACAAAAAATACATTTAAAAAAAGGAAAAAAAAGAAACATGTGGGTGCCCCCCAATCCATACCAGGCCCTTTAGCTCTGGTAGGAAGGTTAGGTGAGACCCCACATAGAAAAAAATTAAAATGTGCGTGGGGTTCCCCCTAAAAGCCCTTTAGGCCTGGTAGAACTTTTAAGGGGACCCCCGCCCAAAAAAATTGGGGGGGAGGGAAAGAGTGGGGTCACCCCTAAATTCCTACCAGATCCTTGATTTGAGCACAGGCCTAGCAGGCAGGAAAGGGGGGAGGGCAATCGAGCGCCTCTCCTGCGGTTTACAAGGCCACATGCTATCGGCATTGGGACGGGTCAAAAACAGTTTTGTTTTTTGTTCAATTAAAAGGAACGTTTCAAAAGACTGGTCCTTATATTTTTACTGAATTTTGACCCCTTACTTATTCACAAGGGGGGAGGGAAGCATCAGGGTGCCCTCTTATTTAATGGGGTACCCTGATGCTAATGAGCCCCCCTGCTCACAGACCCCCACAACCACCGAGCCAGGGTTGCGGGGGAAGGGGCCCTTGTCCCTATTGGCATGGGGACACAGTCTGTGGCCTGGTAAGCTGCAGGGAGGGCAGGTAATCAATGTACCCCCCTTTCCTGCCCTGCCAAGCCTGTGATTGGATAGAGGGTCTTCTAGCAATTTAGGGGATCCCACACTTTTTCCCCCTAATTTGTTTGGGGTGGGGTTCCCCCTAAAAGTCCTATAAGACCTAAAGGGCCTAATAGGGCTTTTAGGGGGAATTCCACACACTTTATTAAAAAATTATAAATTTTAAAATTAAAAATTTACTGTGGGGTCCCTTATAACTTTCCTACCAGACCTAAAGGATCTGATATGGATTAAGGGGGACCTCATGCAGTTGTGTTGCTTTCTATAAAAATGTAATTTAGAGAAAAAAAAAAAGTCAGTCCTGCTGCAGCAGGTTGTATACATTATACAGATGTGGAACTTTGCAGGTAATTTAAGGGGACCCACCAGGCATAATATTTAATGGAATTTTTCTTTTTTTTCCCTTAGACTTGCATTGAGTTCGAAGTTTGCGGTCGATTGTTCAAACGTTTGACCGCAAACCGAACATTGGGGTGTTCGGCCCATCATTAGCTCTCACACTTTGAATGACAATTACTCAGTCATGCAACACTGTACCCATATCAAATTTTTATCTTTTTTTTCCCCCACACAAATAGAGCTTTCTTTTGGTGGTAGTTATTTCTAAATTATAAAAAAAAAAAATAATAAAATCACGTTTTTTCTTAGTTTCTGTTATAAAACTATTCAAATAAGTCAAAATTTAAACTGCTACAATTCTTTGGCAAAAATAACCCAAATCGCTGTATATTATTTGGTGTGTGTGAAAGTTAGAGAGTCTACAATCTATGAAACTTCTCATTGAAAACTGATCACACCTCACATTAAATAAACTTTTTTTTTTTTTCACAAAACTGTCTTAATAAAAGTTATTTCTCACACAAGGCATAGGCATACTTGCAACTACACCCCAACAAATTCTGCTACTTCTCCCGAGTATGGTAATACCATGTGTGAGACCTTCACAGCCTAGCCACATAGAGAGGCCTAACATCCAAGGTGCACCTTCAGGTATTAGCCACTTTAGAACCAGGCCTTCTAATGACACTTTTAAATAAAATCGTGGGTTTTGCAATTTTTTATCCCACACAGTATTTGTGCAGTGCTTTTCAAACACATTTTGAGAAAAAATAAATTTTAATGAATTTTAATGCACACAAAAACAATAGAATAACCATTTTTTCAGTAAAAAATATAAAATACGGTGTTGCACTAAGTAAATATATACCAAACAGGGCACGCTTTTAAAATTGTGCATGCTCGTGGAATGGCGCCAAACTACATTATTGAATGGGACACTGGTACACTGTGACAGATGTTGATGGGACACTGGTACAGATGTTGATGTGCACTCGGACTTTGACGGATGGTGCTTGGTACACTTTTGACAGATGGTTGCACTGTGTGATCTGTTACTGCACAGTAAAATCAGCAGCTACACATAGATCGCTGACTGGCTGCAGCGATCCCCCTCTCCTCCACCGACACAGAGGCAGGTGCCTCTGTTTACATTGTGTGATGGCTGTGATTGGCCACAGCCATCACAGGATCGTGAGGGCCAATCAGAGAGTCCATATGCTGATCCGTGATGTGCTGTGTCCAAGGGGCACAGCCATAACAGAATTGCACTGCTGAGCAGCTATCAGGCTGCACGGCAGCATGTCAAGTGGAAGGGAATATGGGTACGTCTGATCAGAGTGGCGCTTGTCCCACCTGGTCGTTTATATACAGTGGCCGGGTGTGTAGAGGTTAATGCAAGCAGTGTAAGTACCTAAATTTGACTCGGTATCAGCTGCTTCCAATCTTTGTACAGCAGGATTAAAGTGTGAGTTGAAGCAGGACAAAGAGCCAATCAGTTCATGTGCTGACAAGAAGCATGGTGACAAGAGGAGAAAGCAAACTGTTTTAAATAAATAAATAAATATGCTTTGATTTCTACATTATGTTGCATTTTTAAACTGGCACTCGTCATGCTACGTAACCATTCTCAGTCTCTTCTGCTAGTGGGAGGGATTCAAAGTGAGCGACATAAAAAGGCCTGCTTAAACTTGCACCTATCTAGATTTCTTGAAAGATTGAAAAAAAAAAAAAAAAAAAAAAAAAGCTTTTAGTGTCCTTTTTCCACTCACTTGTAGTTGAGCTGACCATTTAAAAACATAACATAGTCATTTTGGTTAATCTATGATGACTGACAATGTCTTTCTATTTCAGGTTCCTGAGAGAACCACTTCCAAGCTTTACATGGACTCTCGAGGCCACCAAAGAAGCCCATCTGGGTAAATGACAGTACCAGATGACAATTACACTTCCGAGTTGGATCACAAATGTCACCAGAGAGACAATTCTGGAAACATAATTGCTAGCTTCAGCTTATATAGCTTGCTAAGCTATATAATTGGATTGTTTGAAAGGGTTCTTAAGATAAAAAAAGAATTTTGCATTTCATTTTATTGTATTCTAAGAAATACAAATTATAATTAAGCTATATAATAGGAAATGTTTGAAAGGGTTCTCACAATACAAAAAAAAGAATTCTGCAGGCATTAGAACCCCACGTATACACTATACTGTAAATATCCTCTAGGATCCAAAAGCTCAGATTCATACAAGGATATTATGTAGCAATATTGAAATAAATTAATATTTCTAAAGAAATTATGGCAAAATATTAAAGTGTATTTCTAGGCAAAAAAAAAATTTTCCCCAATAGTGTGGGGAGAGGGTCCAGCACGCATATGTGTGAACCAGGGCTGAGACAGAAAGGGGAAGGGAAATCCAAAATTTTAAAACTGCCCCTAAAACAAATGTAAGGAAATCTTTCAACGGGGACACCTTTCTATTGTGATCCTTCCCTATTCTGCTCAAAAATAGAAGCTTTGGTTATGCATCCACTTCAGGCTGGTGAGAAAGCAGCCTTTGATTACACCGGCCTACACACACTTTGGCATCTCGAATGTTAGGCTGGCCATAGACGGGCCGTTTATCGGCTGAATTGTTGGCCGACAAATGAAAAATCGGTCATTGCTGCCATGGATGCTGCCACCAATGCTTACGAAAAACGGCCGTTTTTTGTGGATTTTCCAGCATGACCGATAAAAGAAATGAGAAGAAGAAAAATGGCCGACGGCATTGCCCCACTAATGGTGTGAATATCGTCCGATTTTTCATTTGTACAAAAATTCGGCTGATAAACAACCCGTCTATGGCCTGCAATAGACTTGCTTCAGGGTATATTTATTGGATTGATTTAAAAAATGGTACCAATTTTCCCCTACTAGGTCTAGTTTTGAGATACAGAACGAATGCCATATACTACTCTTCACTCTGGTCACCCATCAAAAATCAATATATTTTAACCTCCCTAGCGGTATTCCCGAGTGTAGCTTGGGGTAAAATTTCTATACCAAAAGCAGTAACCCCGAGCTACACTCGGGCTTACCATGCGGCGCTGCATAGGGAGTCCCTGTAGCACTTACCTTGTCCTTCGTTCCCGTGATGTGTCCCCTGCAGCGTCCCCGGCCATCTCCTCCGGCCGATGCCGGCATCCGGCTTCTATGTTCCGGTCCCCGTGACGTCGGGACGTACGGGCTCCGGCGGCGGCGGGAAATTTAAAAAATTCCCATCTCACATACATATTGTCCCTAGTGCTTTGTCCTGTGCCCTGCCTGCATTTTGTCTGTTCTTTCTGCCTGGAAACTGAGAAACGTCCATGGCGTCCAAAAAGCGTCCCATTACGTCAAAAGCGGTTTTAGACCGGCTAGAGAACAGCGATAGTAAATCAGAACCACTTGCAGAATTGAGTGATGATTTGTGGGGAAATTTTCCTAAAAATTACAGCCTACAATAAAAAACTATTTCCATGCGAAAAAATGGTACCGCTTTCAGCACAAAAAAATCGGAAAGAATCATACCGCTAGGGAGGTTAAGTGTATCATATTAGTGTGTGTGTGTATATATATATATATATATATATATATATATATATATATATATATATATATATTTTTTTTTTTTTATATAGGAGATGGAAGTCCTTCCAACACAAGGTTTCCCACTCCCACTTCTGCTGGTACTTCTCAAACCGACTTTTGAGAGTCCAGTGTCCATTTTAAACCCATTTCCACAGTGACAGCCTTGCACTGTCACAATATATTAGTTTTTTATGCACCTCTTATTTTTATGTTTCTAACTTGTATGCAAAAACACAAACTAGGTAAGAGAAGAGCAAGTTTATCCGCAAGACTTTTTCCAAAACTGACTGAACAATTATATAAACGCAAGGCTATGTATCTATATTCTATCCTTTTAATTCTCACTAAAAAAAAAAATGCAAATTGTTATTTTACGGTTCACAGTCTCAATGGAAAGCCCTTCAGACAACCAAAGTAAAGTAAAACTACCAAATAAAATATGAGGGCTGCCATTGCTGAAATTCTGAAAATGCTAGCTTACTGGCTGTTATGGTGACATGCTGGCTTAGTGTTTTAAATCCTTGACCCACAGTATACTGTATAAATCCTGCAGGTCAAAAGGTCCTTATCTGTGTACTTGTTTGAGGCCAGTTTCTCAAAGTTTTAAAGTAAACTACACAACTAGCATTATCAGGAGAGTTTAGCAGTGGCACCCTTTGTATTTCTCCTACGACTGGCTTCCTTCAAAATCCAAAACCTTTTCCCCTAGTTTTAACAGAGAAGGAAATGATTTTTTTGCCCCCTCTGGCCCATTGCAAATTTATTTTCTGTAGATATTAAGTAGTGAGAGGAAGTCCCCTACTGGATAGCTGTCATGGGAACGAGTGTCCACATTGAAAGAATTTCCTTCTATTCCTGTCCTGGTGACAACTCAAACAAATGTGGATTTTCCTTCACTTTTATTCTCAATAAATAGTGCTCACTATTACAGATAGAATGTGAATCTCAACAGTACTCTGAATCTCAGAGGCTCTAAACCTTACCAATTCCTTGCAAAAACTTTAAATAAAAATGTACATTTTTTTAAAAAAGGAAAAGAATGGCTTAGATTAGGGATTCACCGATACCCTTTTTTTGATCGGTGATACTTTCAGAGAAGTACTTCCCAAAGAGTACCTATACTTTGCAGTTCAATTTGCATCCATACAAAATGGACCCAAACCATACCGCAAAGAATAGCATGTGCTTTCAACAGGAATGCGGTGCGATTCCTGTCCGAATCGCATACGGTTTCCCGCTGCTTTTGTGTGAACCCAAGCTTGTCATTGCTTGAGTTTACACAGGAGTGGTGCAGGAAACCTCACTGCACCAGTCCCATGCTGTCACAGAAGGAAAACCCGCTTCACAGATCTGGGGATTTGAAATCCCCACAGCTTTCCCCATTGGGAAGATTTCCCTTCACTTCCTGTCCCATAGATGAAACAGAAACTGAGAGAAAATCCCTTCAAAGTGAGAAAACCTTGGTCATCACCAAGCATTTCAGAAGGAGAGGAGAGAGAGGTGGCATTTCACATCCCCAGACCTGTGAAGATGCTTTCTCTCTTCTCCATGCAAGGATGACAGTATGGGCTAGATGGCGCTTGATTGGTCAGCACTGTCATGGTGCTGACCAATCAGCTGTCTAGCCTGTACTGTCATCCCTGCAAGGAGAAGAGAGAAAGCATCTTCACAGGTCTGGGGATGTGAAATGCCACCTCTCTCTCCTCTCCTTCTGAAATGCTTGGTGATGACCAAGGTTTTCTCACTTTGAAGGGATTTTCTCTCAGTTTCTGTTTCATCTATGGGACAGGAAGTGAAGGGAAATCTTCCCAATGGGGTCACATATGGCAAAGACCGACAGGGTTTATAACCTTCCCTTAGACTAGGTTTACACCTATGCAGTTTGTGTTTGACCCAGGGGCGGACTGACTATTCGAACACTCGGGCACTGCCCGAGGTCAGTAGGGGGCCCCATGAAATGCCCCTGGTACCTTTTTATAGGCTTTTTTGGGTGTGCTTTGAGTGTGGGCAAAGACACAGGGGCCCCATGATCCCCTATTGCCCAGGGGCCACATGAGTTGTCAGTCCGCCCCTGGTTTGACCCGTTTCTACATTGCATTTTGTGTTGCGTTTTTGAGGGGTTTTTTGTTGCCAGGCAAATTTAAAATGCACTACATGCTTTTCTGCAGCATTTCCATTTAAGTGTTTAGAACCAAAAATGCAACTTTTTGCGTTAAATAAAAGTCCCCGACCCTTTCCAAAAATGCACCGATGCAGAGATGTGCACGTGTCCCACAGAAAATCATGTTACATGGACTGTACTGCATTTTTGCAAAACGCAAAATGCTGCGGAAACCCCTTAGGTGTGAACCTAGGGTAAGGGCTAATTGACACCAGTGTGTTGATCTGCATTTTAGCGCAGATCAACAGAAAGACATCTGAAAAACAATTTCCAATGTGTCCTAGTCACACCATAAAATGCAACATGTATGAATTTTAGCACAACACAGCAAATGCCAACGCAGTGCACAGGATATCCTCTGAAAATGCAGTACGCTATAACCTGCGCTTGAATGCAACAAATGTCACTGTTTTCCATACAGTTTAGCGAAAGTCAGTGTAAATAGGACCTTACGCTATATAAAATGCCAAAAAATGATTTTGCCTTTTAGTTCCACTTAATTATGTCAAACAATGTTACAAACAAACACTCTCCAAACAGCTCTAACCACAGAAGCAAATACCAGATTTTCTTAATAAAACTTTTTCCATTATTGCATAGTATTCCCACAATGCAATGCCTGAAATCATTACAAGTTACATACATACAAGTAACATGACAAATAACTCCCACCACCCTTCCAAACCCTCAGCTTTTTATTGGTGGGCTGGAAAGTGAACAGAAAAGTCTAGTCTCGAACCACTAGTACATTTTTCCTCCAGTTCTTACATACTATTCCCACTGGCCGTGCTGCTGGGATGCATCAATGAACTGTAGAAAGACCTGTCTGCTATGCCCTGTTGTACTGACCATACATTCCTCTGGGGGAAATCTGGGAACAGATTCATTATAAAGCCAGCTTTGATTAGCAAAACTGTACATATCTGAGTTCTAATCACTAACCTTATATGTTTTTCCACCAGGGGCTTCCTGCAACAATCCAAAGACCAGTCTGAAAGCTCAAGAATTGGCAATGAAACTGGAAATGCCAGCCAGAACAGCAGATTGAAACCAGGTGATTGCTTTATCTGTACACAGCTGCATTAATTAAATGAGAATTATAGTCAGGGGAAAATCACTAGTACAGGGAATTTGCCAGGTTTACCCAGAATGCTGAATTGTGATTTTGTACCCTTGTATGAACTGGTGAAACTGATTTTCTGCATGAACGTGCTCCTAAATTATTTTGCCTATTATGCACGGGCGAATTGATTTATTTTTGTAAAAACTGGATAGAACAGGTAAGCACAGAAATGGACATGCACAAAGGGATGTATTTATGTCCTATTAAAAAAAAAAAAACGTGTACAGGCGTACCTTAGTTTATGAATTCAATTCATTCTGCGGGACTTTTCGTGTTGCAAAAAATTTGTAAACCGAAATGCGGTTTAACGTAGGAATGCATTGAAAACCAAATAATCCGTTACAGAGGTCAGAAAAAAGTAAAAAAAAAAAAGTCTTATCTGTTCAAAACTCTTTATAAAGTGCACTTTAAAGGCAAAGTACTGTACAGGGACATGATTAAAAAAAAAATTGTAAATGCATTGAAAACCAATTAATCCGTATTGCGAAAAAAAATCATAAACCGAGGCATTAATTTCAATGGATATTCATTCGTAAACCAAAAATTACGTTACCGAGGCGTTGGTAAACTGAGGTACATCTGTACATCCTGGTCTGAATGACAGCTCCATTCATTGATCAGCAATGTAGCACAAATAATCTGACTGCTGAGAAAATAAGGGGGGTGAAGGGATATTCACATGTGTATTAATGGCATAGTGGTGTCTTGAAGCAATGGCTGCCTTGCAGATGGCTGGAGTGACAGACAGTTTATGAGTCTTTTCACATAGATGTGCTCTGCTCCATTCAGCAGGGGATCTGTGAATAGGTTCCCTGCCAAACTGGAGCAGAGCGGAACAGATATCAGTTTTGTGACATCTGTGCCTGTTCAGTTTTTGTTCACATTTTGACAGCAGACTGTGGTTGACCTGTGATGACTCTATAGACAGTGAGAAGTGTCTGGATAAATCAGGCTACTTCTGATCCATCGCATTTAGGACTGGACCAAGACAGACTTGAAGACTGGTGGATGTAAATGGACACTAGTTCAGTTACATCCCCCTGCCCATTGATCTGCATGACCTTCCGATCAGGTCTACCTGAAAAAATTGCCTCAAAAACACAACAAGAACGCACTACATGCTTTTCTTTAGCGTTTCCATTGCAGCTTAAAGAACCAAAAACGCAACTTTTTGCATTGAAAGAAGTCCCTAACCCTTTCCGAAAAACACACTGGGTGAAAACGCTGAGATGTGAACGTGTCCCATAGGAAATCATGTTAAATGGACTGTACTGTGTTTCTGCAAAACGCTGCAGAAAACGCTTAGGTATGAACCTAGGGATTTGAGCGTTTCCCCATCACTTTCTGTCCTACTGACAATGGTTTCACCAGACAGGAAGTGGGAAAAAAAATTGCAGCAGGGACAAAGCCAGAAATAAAAATCTGACAGGGGTTCAAGCATTCCTCTTTGCTATGGCAAACCATTTTTAAATGTGACTGTGTTGCTTTTAGAAAGTCACCCTGTCTAGAAAAATGCTGTCACTATAGCAGTAAAAGAAAAACTGCCAGTGCTCTTAACCCTTCACCACACCTTCCAAAATAAAGAAAAGCTTTAACTACATATATACTAAAAGATGCATTTATTTAAAAAAGTGTACATCAATTAAAACTGCATGTAAACCTGTTTTGTGTGATTGGGCAAAACCAAATGTTCTTAGGCAATATTCTTTACATTTCAAATTCGTGAATCAGGAAAATACTGAATTATAGTCACTAGATGGTATTGATTGAATTATAGTCATGAGAATTATAGTCATCAGGGTTGCCAACTGTCCATTAATTTGTAAATATCAGCTGATTTACAAGCTTTCTGTAAATGTCCATTACGGACGGCAGCTGCCCATAAGAAAGATGGCTTTTGGCCAACTTTGGAACTATGTATGTGCAGTTCTGTAGCAGGCCAGACTTGGGTGGAGGGGGGTTTTTGCCACCCGGTGACATTATAGTATCGCTTGATGTCTTTTATGAACAGCAGCCAGGACTGAAGGGGGAGCTGAGACTCAGGAGTGGAGGACTCACCAACCCCCCTTTCGTTAGTGTATTCACACTGTAGTAGGTGGTCTGTGGTCACCAGACCCCCCCCCCTCCAAACAGAGTTCCTGGTATTTCCCCTTAAATCAGAGTCCTAAGAGTTCCCCTTTACATCAGAATCTGCAGGATTCCAGGGGGAACTCTGCAGACCTTCATGTAGAGGGGAACACTGCAGACCCTGATGTAATGGGGAACTCTGTTGAAAAAGTGAACTCTGTGGACTCTGAAGCAAGAGGGGGGCTCTGGTGACCAGAGACCACCTTACATCAGAGTATCCCTTTAAACCAGAGTCTGCAGCATTCCCCCTTACATCATGGTCCACAGCTTTCCCCTTTACATCAGAGTTCCCCTCTACATCAGGGTCCACAAAGTTCCCCCTTGCACAGGTGAAGGGAAATCCTGCAGACTCTGATATAAGGGGGAACTCTTTGGATTCTTGTGTAAGGGGGAAGTGGGGTGGCTCTGGTGGCCAGAGCCCCTCTTACTTCAGAGTTGCCCTTTACATCACGATCTGCAATGTTCTCTTTTACATCAGGTTTCACAGTGTTCCCCTTTATATCAGGATCTTCAGAGTTCACCCTTTACACTTGTGCAAGGAAAAACTGTGTGGGCTGTGATGTAGAGAGGAACTCTGTGGAGTTTCATATAAGGGGAACTCAGTGATGTAAAGGGGACCTCTGTGAACTGGATCCTTGTGTAAGTGTGTGTGTGTGTGGGGGGGGGGGCTCTGGTGACCAGATACTCCCTTGCATCAGCTTTTCAATTTACACCAGAATCCTCAGCATTCCCCTTTACATCCTAGTCCTCAGAGCTCTCTTTACATCAGAGTTCACAGTGTTCCCTTTCACATCAGGGTCTGCAGAGTTCCCCCTGGCAGACTCTGATGTAAGGGGGAACTCTGTGCTGGATTATATTAACATGACCTTCATGTAAAAGAAGAAATATTTTTTTTGCCTTTTGTTATACTCTAAGCACATTGCTACTCACAATAGCTACATGTGTGTAGCTTAAATATTGATATTTGCACTGAAAATTGTAATTTTAGCAATTTTTTTAACTTTCAATAAATAATTGGTTCTGTCAGAAAATTGTTGGTGTTGTGTCCGTAAATTCCGCTTTAGGAGGTTGGCAGCCCTGGATAGTATTAAGGATCAGTTCACACACACACAACATACAGCTACCAGAGGGGTAATCCACAGCGGTATCCTCTCCAGCAGCTGTCCATTTTGATTGTGATAAGGGGCAGTGTGGTGTGCGATTCAGAGTACACATGGCTCCTTTTTTTCCCTCACTTAACTGTATTTGAAGTGTACAAAACTACACTTCTTTCATGTCACTGTAAAGCAGCGTGATGCTGCCGTACATGTTAAACTGCTATTTTGCATAATTTGAATTTTTTTTATTAATCTCTATGAAAGATGAGCTTTGGAGTTTACTGGTTGTGGGACTAAGTTTAACTTGTTGAACGTAGAATTGCGCATATACCTCTGTTCCTAGCTTTAAAGATATATATTTCTTACATTTTCTGTTTGAATTGCCCAGGTCTTTGACCAATTTGCTTTAATCCAGAATTCCTTTCATAGGTCCTTCTGTCTGTGCTTACCTGATGTGGGGGAATTATGGCTTGGGGTGTGGCAGGGGCAAGTCCTTTTTATCTAAACATTTTGTGACATGAATTTGTCCCAATATCCATCTGTCATAATATGATACTGAAGAGAACCCTTAAGAAATGGGTATTTGTAAAAATAGTCATCTCCACTCCAGTTGTAAAAGTGCAGCCTGGGATTGAGTTAGCCTGGGAGTGAGGTAGAGAGGTTACCTCTGGACAGACTAGGAAGGTTCTGATGGTCAGAGCTTCTAGAGCCCTCCCACCTCTTCAAAAACCTGAGAGCTTTCTGGAGAAGGCATGAAAGAGAGGAGGAAGCTCAGATCTACATACTTGAGAGACCTTGGTCAATCCCCTGGCAGGTGGCTGGGCATGGTGACCAAGGCAACCCTTTGAGTATTGCAGAGCCTGGGAGGGGTTGGTCAGTGTCAGGTGGAAGATGGAGTGAGAAGTCTGGAGTGTGGAGCTTGGGAGTGGGTCCAGGGAGAGGCATACCTGCAGGCAGGACCTGGGAAGGAAGATCTCTCTGCCTCAACAGTCCCCTGAGAGAGGAAAGCCTGGGAAGCAGGGAAGGAGCTAGCCAAGTATAAGGCCTGAAGGAAGCCACCAACCCATAAAGCATTCAGGAGAGGACTGAGTGGGTAATCCTACACCCCCTGGGCCAGATAAGGGGAGAGGGCAGTCAGGTGGCAAATCCAACTAGCTCCTCATCTGGGGCTGCTTTGCTAAAGTGGCAGTTTCTGGGTCCCTTTGCCCAGGGATTCCCTCAGGCAGCTGGATGAAGAGGAGGATTCATTTGGGGTCTGGGGTGGTGGACCAGGTGGGCTAGAGAGCTCTTCAAAGGAAAGACTCATTCTTTTTTTTTTTTTGTCCACATTTGTATATAGTTGCTAAAGAGTTTGTCCTTACGTTTTTACATTTCCTTGGGCATCCAACACACCTCTTAACCCCATCCAAGTTCAATACTCCTTAAAAAAACTACAAAAAACAAGCTCAAGGATTATTTACTGTCTCCAGTGTTCAAGTGTGAAAGAAAATGCATGTTACCTGGCTGTGAAGGACTATAGGGGGACCCAAAAACTCAGCAACTTCTAAGGGGGTAGTGCTACACAAGTGTCAAACTTTAAGAACTGGTTCACACTATTTAGCTGTGGTAATTCTTGCTACATATGTTGAGGTGCTAGGGTGTCATTCATTTTGAATAGTACCCCAGGGCATTACGACAATGCACCTGTACTACCATATATTGACTTCCCAATTAAGGACTTTGTGATGGTGTGAATTGGCAACTCATTCAAAATGACTGGGGAAGCCTTAATGCCCGTACATGTTAACATGCATGTGGTACCACACTGGAACAGTGTGAATCTGACCTAATCTACCTCTATGGAACGTGTCTGACCTCAGGGCTTTTAACTTATTTATTCTTCAAGATTATTTTGAATAAGCTTCCAAATGCACAAAAACAGACAAAAATATGTACGGTACATGTCATTAGAACAAATTGCTACAATTCATGGTAGTGCATCAGAGCTGCAATACTTTTTCTGCATTCAGGTTCCATTCCAAAAAAAAGGCACCACAACTTGATATTACACAAAATGCCAACATTACTAAAACACACTGGAGTTGATTTAGCGAGAAAGATGAAGTGGAGCATGCAAAATCTGGTGCAGCTGTGCATGGTAGTCAATCAGCTTCTAACTTTAGCTTGTTTAGTTAAGCTTTGACAATAAAACCTGGAAGCTGATTGGTTTCCATGCAGAACTGCACCAGATTTTTCACTCTCCAGTTTTAGTAAATTAACCCCATTGCATCTCAAAACTGTGTTTTGGCCCTCCGTGTTCTGAACGTTGATTTTGATTGTTTGTGCAAATATTGATAATACTTTTGGCAGGTTATTAGAAAAAATTATGCTAAGAATGTTGTCCACGGAACGTCTACTGTTGGCTGTTAAAATAGTCAGGTCTTCCACATGTGAACATATTTCAGTAACAACAAATTTTATTTTAGTTACTTTGTCTCCTTCTTTGTGTGTATTAGAGTTACTTGACTGGTCGCTGAGGCTGGATGGCAGATTAGACATCAAAGTTTACTCTGAGTGATTTCATTTAAAAGTGACAATACATTTAAATCACAAGTCTTATATTGCAATTAAAACTGACATTGCTTCAGTGGCTGCCATTCAAATGGACTGACGCATGACAGATGCAGTAATGGTTTAATGCAGTTGGCAACCACTGCCCCCTAAAGCAGTCATTGTGTCATATAACTTGCAATTCAAAGCGTTTAAATAAGGAATAATGTACTAAAGTGAAATAAAAGTAGTAAGCTGATAATTCTGACTAATGTGAATAATGTGCCACTATATTTAAAGAGCAGCTCCAGGCAACTAGCAAAACCATTCAACTGTTAATGCATTCCTCTAAATTATAATGTCCTTAAAGGGTAACTCTATTTTCATGGAAAAAAATAGCAAATTAAAAAAATAATAATATAGCCTACCATATACAATGGCTACATAAGCCATGTTCTAAATTAATGTTATTAAAAAAATTATCTTTAGTTTTCAATATGCAGCTCTGTAAAATGCAATGTAATATGGCAACCTGTGGGCCTTCGGTACAACTGGGTTTTAACACGTTTCACACGATCTCGTGCTTGATCATAACCGTTATTGTTATGATCAAGCACGAGATCGTGTGAAACGCGTTAACAAGTCCTGTATTCATGTCCTGGTGTTTTGTGTGTCCTATGGATCAATAAATACACACTATATTCATCTATCCTCCGGTGTGCAACTGACCCTTCTTCCTGTTGCATTGTGTGCCAAGAATATCTGGGAGACCCATACCAGCAGATGTACTGCTGACCAGTAGTGCTAATGAGGAGTAGCCAGGAGGCTTGGTATTTATCAGTTGGTTTCACAATTGGAGAAGAACCCCTGTATGGGAAAGCTTATGCTGGACTTTTGTTTTTGTTTCTTCCCTTTTTAATAAACATGGGCTACCAGGCCCTTAAATAGAATTCCTGATGGACGTGAACTTATTTTGAAAAGCATCTACTACTAGAGCTAATCATCCCCCATGTCACAAGATATATATATATATATAGAGTATATATGTGTGTGTGTGTGTGTGTGTGTGTGTGTGTGTCAGGAAAGGCTTGCTTAGTGATTAAAATATATAAATATTTGAAATATATGGAGCCTAGTCACAGGTATATTTTACAGAACCTTCTTAATTGGAGATCTATTATTACTTTTAAGCAGGTTTTGGGGTTCTGCAGCCTCTTACCTCATATTCTGTGCTGTAGAATGTATGTCCTGAGAACTCTTTCAGCAAGAAATGCTTCCTGAACGCAGCAGTACATGATTAAGCAGGGGCAATAATAATTACATAGTAGGCTAATTTATGAAAGAAACATTTACATTCTGCAGAGGAGTTGACCACAAGGTCAAGAACATCTTAGGTGGAGAACCAAGCCACCTTAGCAGCATCTGAGGGGGCTAGATACATCTTCCCGCTCAAGCATTTGCACCTGATGGGAAAACTGAGAATCGTGTCCCCTGGTTGCATTTTTGACATCAGTGTTTTTGAAAGAAACAGATCTGTAAGGAACCCTGTAAGGCCTTTCAGCATAGCAAGGGTTCTTGTGATTGTGCATGTGTTACAAAGTATTCTGCATTAAGTTTCTCATTCAAATCATTTGAGGGGAAATAACCAACCAGAAGGCATTTGGTTTCCATGGGGCCCTTGATAAAGTACTTGGAGCTTAGCAAATATCCACTGCACCAGAGGGGTGATCTGATATTCCTCTAGGTGCATAATAGAATTTGGAAATCAATGGGGCACAAGCTAAATTTCCCAAGCAAAGATCAATTCTAGATAGGGACATAGGGATCCATGTTTCTCCAAAGATCAATTCACCCAACATTACTGACAAATCTGGATAGGGTGGTTCCTCTATAATGGGGACCTGTAGATGCAGGAAGAAATGTTGTGTCAGGTTTATTTAACAAAAAGAAAAGGATCTGTTGTAGCACAGTGGCAGAAAGAGGATGAATCTACACCGTAGCATGTGTATTCAATAGTGAAGGAAAACACATCTGTCTTCCGTAACTATAACGGATACAAATTCTTGGAAATCTATAGACCTATGTATCAAAACAGTAAATCAACCCCATAGACCTATTTATCAAAACAGTAAATCAACCCCAACGTGTTTCCTGAAGTCCATAGATCACTTGTTGGTATTTGCGTAAGGCCATATTAATCATAGCTCTCTCAAGAGGGCTATACAACTCCATGACTTTCCAGGAAATTACAGGAATCTCTGCCATATTGACACGAGAAGGGATATAACTCCACAAGAGAAAGGTGGCAGTATGTGCCAAAAAGTGTGAAAATGCAGTTACCAAGCATACAGACTACCTCCACTGCAGCTGGCAAGATAAAAGCAGAATCTGAAGGACTCACACAGGGAAGACCAGGCATGGGTAAACCTTCTGTAGCTGAAAACATCTTGAATCCATTTTTGCTATGGAAAAGCAAACAAGTGTAGAGTTAGAAACAAAGGCACAATGGTACAACAATACTTGGATCCCAAATAGGGAAACAGCTAACATGGCTTGGTACATGCCAGTATGCCAACCCTGAGATAGGTAGCACAGCGGATCCCAGAAGAGCCAACAGCATACTGAGCATTGTGCTGGAAGTAGTGCAACACATCAAATTGGTTCTAAAGGCTGAAAATGTTTTTACCTTAATGCTTTCTCTGAGAGCAGCCCCCCCCTTTCATACATACCTGAGCCCAATCTAGATTCAGTGCTGTGTGCAAGAACAGTAGCTCTCTCAGCTCTCTCCTTCCTTATAAGCTCAGATGTAGCTGTTGGAGCCATTGGCTCTCACGGCTATCAATCACAGCCAATGAGGAAGGAATGGGGGCAGGGCTGATACATGCTCTGTGTGTCTATGGACACAAACAGCTGGCACATGAGCAAGTCTGTAGGAGTGCCTCCATAGCAAGTGGCTTGCTATGGTGGGGATGGTGGGGAGAAGGATCCAGCGGGGGACACAAGAGGAGGAGGAGCAGAGCTTTGCACGAGGATTGGAGGTGTGCATGATATGTTTGATATGTTTGCTATTTTTAAAAAAATATGGGTTTACAATCACTTTATGTGCATCAGAGAGCAAAAACTGAACACATAATTCAAGGAGCTAATTTACCAAAACAGAATAGGTATGGTCCCTGGCTAAATAAGGTACACCGCACGGTAGTATATAGGAGCAGTTCAGAGTGTGGAGATAAGAGAGAATAAATATCAATCCATTGGTACAATAAGTTGTTTCTTACAGTATATATAGCTGCATCCAGCCTGGGGGAGGCAGCCAAAGCTGTATCAAAGAATTGGTATTGGCCCCTGGCTGTAACCCACAACCAAGCAGGATAAAGCAGTGTATATTGCAGGTGGAGCCTATGTAGATGTTTTTAACTTCCATTAATTGTTGGCCTTTTTGAACCTCTGTGGAATAGGCAGGGTAAAAAGAGATTTCAGCTCATTAAAAACTGTAGAATATCAAGCCACTTTCTGGCCAGATATAGGATCTTTTCTCTGTCTTTGTAGTTTAGGAGAAATCCTAACATGGGTAAAGGAGAGTCTACCAGGTGGCTGTGGACATGTTGGTGTTCTATGGCTCTGTTCCATTGAAAACCACGGTGTGAATGCTTCCTTCCCAAAAAAGCTCCATCAACCATTTTCTCTACAAAATCGGTGGGATCTATGCCTTCTGAGTTTTCTGGGATGACCACAATCCAGACATTATCACATCATAGCACATCAATTCCTTCTATTGTTGGCCTTAGGCAACTGTGTATTGGAACGAGTTTTGCTAACTAGGGAAGGCAGCGTGTCTTCCTGATCACTTATGTAATTTTCCATTGCTGTAGTGCATGCTCAAATTTTTTACAAATCGTGTCTCAATATGGACACTTCTTCAGCCTTCTAACTGATCTTTGACAGTATGAACAACAGAGGCAATACATTTATGAACAGCCTGGAGGTTTTCACTCCGTGTGGGTTGGACTAGCTTCAAACATGTCAGCCTCATCACCCTGCATCCCATCTTCCGATATGGCTATGTTATCTGGCTCTGACAGGGAACATGAAGCTAATGACATTAAAGCTTTGCACAAACTGCTGATGCTATACAAATCCTGTATAATAATAATCTCTTGCAATATTTCCTAAGATGTCTCTTAGTCTCCAGAGAATGACAGTATCAGTGAGTTTTGATGCTTTGGGTATAGAACAGCATATCCTGCACTGCCTCCTTCCCTGCAGGGTGGGAAGTCTTACCGGTTTTACTCACAGGATCCTTGAGCTTCTCTGTGCCATGTGGTGTTTGCTGAGAGAGCATGCCTTGGGCCTCCAGGGCCATGGCTTCCTCCTTGTTTTTGCAGGAGGAGAATGGCAGAGACACTCCAGGGAGACTCCGGAACACTTGACAACTTTGTGCATATAAAGATGAGCTACAGGTATAGCACTGATGATGGAAGGATTGATACAAGGATCAGTAATGGGAGCTCAGTGAGACATGTCCGCTCACATACTGTGCTTTGTCAAGCTTTGCCTAGATGCAAATTTTAGTCCATTCCCATTGTTTTGCACACCAACAGTTTGCCATGTCATGCATAGCCAAACCTGGATGTCCAAGGCTGAACCATTCTAGGGAAAAAAAAAATCTATGACTCTTCCGAGTGTATGTCTTTGAAATAATGTAGTATTATTATTATTATTATTATTATTATTATTAATAATGATGATGATGAAATAAAAGAAAATAAATCTGTTTCAGAGGCTAAAACAAAGGATATTACTGTACACATACCCTAGAACTTTTTTAAAACATACATGAGTACAGGAGTATGAGCATATGATAAATATGATGTAAAGATTCTTAAGAATATTAAAGGTCTGGGAAGGGTAAAAACCTAAAGAAAATAGGCTGCCCAGAAGTAGACAACTTATTCAAGTGCATAATGTTGCATGGGCACCTTCAAGCTTGTGTTTCTTTAGATAAAAGATCTAAGAAGCAGATTATTGCTCTTTTAAGCATGAGCCACAATTGGATTAATTTTAACTTTGTTTCAGTTCTTTAGAATACTTAAAAGATGCAATTTAGCACAAAGTAATGTACTGTACATTGCTAGCAAATGGAGAAGGTTTAAAAATAATTGATGCTTGCAAATCGATAGAACTTGCTCCATACCATTGCTGCCTTCGCAAGGAGATAAACAGATTTACAGTGGAAAAAGTGCTGAACTGGAGAGGCTTCCAGGGGATTTCTGCTAAGTCCCACAACTCGTACATTTTAACTTGCTCATTGTCTTTATATAAACATAATTCTTTCTTATTATTAAAGTTACATTGCTAGCATTTCAGTAAAGTGCTCTCCAACTCACACTTGTCCCACTGGCATGTACTGCTGGAAATTATTTATCCACTGGGATTTCTGCTCTTAAGCCTACTACTTTCTTTAACGATATTACAGTACAGTTGCAGTAAACCTTTAACTCTGTGTTGTACTTGCATACAGTATACTAAAGAATTCAGTGATATATAGCATCATTTAGCTTACTGCTGTATATCGTCAATAAGCAATGTTAAGCAACTGCAGTCTTTGTTTTGCCCGATGACTGTTTTATTATGATTTATCCATGTATAGGTACATGTTTATAATGAAATAAATGGTTCCTGATCTCTTAAACAGTGTGTAATTCCAAGTCAAGCCCATATTGTGGTTCAAAGCTATCTGTAGTCTCAGTTGTGAAATGCTTTTTGTACTAATGATTATTGTAACCTTTCAAGAAAATGTTATAGCATTAAATAGATTTCTAAAATGTTATTTTTTTATAATCTTATTTATAACATTTAAATAAGAAAAAATATCAGTGGTTTTGGTTTACAAATATGGAAAAGACAGGGTGCATGTGTGAACAGACACCCAGGCCCCTTTCAGATGGGGCAGATTCCATCAACCGGATCCACCTGCTCAGTAGGGGGGTCTCTCCGCTGATCTCAGGCGGATGATAGGTCTGCATAGCGGAGGGACACAAACACAGCCCGCTGTTCTCTATGGGGCGGTCGGATGGAAACGGTCTGTCCGTTTCCATCCATCTGTCATCCAAGCCGATCCTTCAGACAGATGGGAAATGGATTCCCATCCATCTGTTTTTTAGCATACAGGGTCAGATCAGATGCCGGCAGGTGTCAGTTGACACATGTTCGCTGACACCCGCCACTCCATAGGGAGCTATGGATGGTCCAATCAGGTCCACCTGAAAAACTGACAGAGCTCAGCTTTATCAACATTTATAAAAGGAAAATAAAAAAGTAGTCTGTTTTAGGTAAGGGGTGAACACTATGCATAATTTCAATAAAGAAATTAGGACACTTTGCCTTGTTCGCATACCCATAGGTTTAGATTTGGATGGTAGGACCAATCAAAGTATCATTGACTGGCCTATTTGCTAAAAATTAGAACACTGCAGTACTGTCTGCTGTAATACCTGTCAGCAATCTCACTTATACAACTGAAATCCGAAGACTTCTTCCTAGCAACTGGAAAACTGTTTTGTTGTTTTGACAACTACCGCTGGACATCATCATGAAATTCCAGTTTACCTAATGCCATTTTATTCAAGTAGGTATCAACAGAATTTGTGGGTAACAGATATCTCATAAATGATGTCTGGATAGGAAGGCACAATCATGATGGCCATGGGGATGACATCAACCCTGTGTATTGTAGTGTGTTGGCCTGACTTATGAAATACAACTGAAAGCAGGAATAGTATATCCTTCCAAATGTCACATTTCAATAGTATATCCTTCCATAAGTTTAACAGAGATGATTGAAAGACCTGATAATGTATGTTTCATAAATGTGTTCTAAGCAGAAGAAATGAATGTATATTCTGTGTTGTTGTAGGGTCCACCAGAGATTTCCATTCTGTACAGAATTATCCCCAGCATTTAGGAAGGGCTGAAAATGAACTGCATCGGGACTCCCGTAAGATTTCGGTAGGCTTTATGAAAAATGCTTGGGATATTTTGGTTTGGTATTTTAATTCATCAGAATGTCCATATTTTAAAAGGTTATTGTTTTTAAAAAGGGCGTGTTGGTCGAAAATACTTTGCAAATTTGGTCAATTGCCAAATTATTTTATAGTTTGGGGATTTCAGTAGAGAGATACTTAAGTTCTATACTTTGCACTGGGCCTTTATTAAGTGAAGAGAATGAGTTGGTATTTTTGCCTACTTCATTAATTACAGCAGTAGCAAGATACCCAATCAATTCTTAGCTACACAGATAAGTAGTGACAGAGTACTAGATGCAAGTATATGTGGATGTGGCAGTTCACTACAGTAGTGCAAAGAAAATGTCCCAGCATCAAATTCTGCAGGTTAGCAAAAAGGATCCTAATGTATGATGATTCAAGCATCTGCCAAGGACAGCTGCAAACCTCTCATAGGTCCTTACAGAACATTGCATAGAGAAGAAGCTACTTTTCTGAGATTACCCTTTGGAAGACTCTTTGTGGGCATGACAGTGTGAGTTCCTGCCACTTTGAAAATGATTGTATGAAGGACACAATATAGATTATGAGCAGAGAAAACTTTTTTACAGTGTTCTGAGGTTGGGCTCAGTAGTTTGGAGATTTCAAGATGCTTTTGAAGGGAGGAGGTCCTCAACCCTGTGTCCAGATCTTGTTGAAGCCCAGCAAGGTGTGTGTCCAGATGTACACAGCCCTTATAATGAAGGCCTTGGCATAGCTCAGGGTTCCAGCCAGGGGAAAGGCATATTCTCCTTTGAGGACAGGCGCATAATTCTGTCTGGAGACAAAGTCTGTAGTCAGCACTCACCTCTTCTTTACTACTCTTTACTTTAATAAGTACAAATCCAAAACTGGTATAGGGGCATTCATAGGTATTGCAGAGGAGGAAGATCAAACTGCAGTGTTTTTATTGTTGACGTTTCACTGAAACTCAGTCCATCTTTATCATCTTGAGAAAGATGGACTGAGCTTCATCGAAACGTCAACACTTAAACACACTGCTGTTTTGGTCTTCCTCCTCTGTAAGACCTATGAGTGCCCCATACCAGTTTTGGGTTTGTATAGATTTCTTTGTGGGTGAGCACCTGGCATTTACCTCAAACACCGTGTATCGTGACTACCCTTGGGACTACTATAATTAGTATATTGACCAAAACAACTGCTGCGGACAAGATGGCATAATAAGTACATCCAACAGATCTTGGCACTGGCAGAGCAAACATTGCATATTCTTCAATACACTGAAATCTACCAACACTGAATTTTTATTACTGACTGGAGTGTAGTTTACAAAGAATCCTCCAAGGATTTTCTACCTGTACTTTTTTCTTTCTACTATAGAGCCCCAGCCTTTTAGGAAAAGGAAAAGACAATAGCAGATCTTACTTGAAAGCAGCTTATTATTCTTCATCCAGTGATGAGGTTGGCAGCAGCGATGATGACATGCAGAAAAAAAGGTTAGCCTTTTATTAAAAGCAAATGTATAGTTTTTAAGAATGCATAATTACTTAGATAGAATATATATTTTTCTCAACTAGTTACTATGTTTTAGAAGACAAAGAGCATATTCTTGCTTTGATGGGGACAATTTTGCTCAGGTATCAGGGTACATGAGAGCAACCATAAGGTGTTAAGGGCTTTTTTAATATCTTTAGCCCAACTATTTGTCAATTCACACTTTTACCCACATAACTTGAACCATTATCACATGTCCCAGACTTAATGGCCCCATGGTAATTGAATAAGAAATTAGAACAGGGTGCATTCACAAATTTTCATACCTTCCATCTTGTTCTTGGACAATCAACATCTGCCTTGATTAGATTAGCCACTTCAATACCAAAGCAATATCTTCATTTCACCAATGTCTTGGTTCTGCACATTAAATGTTTTAGGTTTTGTAGTCTATCCTAACATTTAATGCATTGTTGATGTTAGGTTTTTTTTTCGGGACAGATAAGTCTTTAATTTGGAGGCAAATTTGGGTAAATCTGCTTTATTCCTATTTGTTTTTTTATTGTGCAACTTTTTTTTAGTAAAAATGGGTTTTTGGTAGAAAAAAAAAAGAAAGAAAATGCATTTTCCTGTAATTTTTTTCCCTACGCATCATTTACACAGTTTGCACACCCCCATATATTTACCAGAAAATAGGATCAACAGAGTCTGTTGAATAAAATATCACATTAATATGACTTTTATGTAATGTATTGGAATGGTAAAGCTCAAAGTGAACGCAAGCATCTGATTTAAAAAAAAGCTTTATTCCCTTTTGCTACATTGCACCCACCATAACCTGTTGAGGCATGGACTCCACTAGACCTCTGAAGTTATGCTATAGTATCTGGCACCAAGCCATCAGTACCAGACACATGAGAACCAACTTCCTGACTTTGTACCATTTATTGGTCTAATATATACAAAAAATATTCAATATGATACTGTATATAAGGGAGTGAGCTTAACAACTAATATTATAAAATGTTATGCAGTTGATTTGTTTTTAAATATGCTGTATCTGAGCTTGATACTCATGCTATTTTTATCAATATTTAAATAAAAGATGATTTTTTATATATGATCTCTTTGTTCCCCTTCATTGCCAGTAAAGTCCAAATTTGCTCGTTTCTTTTTTTTTTTGTTTTGATATACATTATGGATGTGGCAAATTGAGCGTTATATTTTTCGATTGATAATGAGATCTGGAGAATGTGAAGGCCAAATCAACACCTAAAATTTTTGTTCCTTAAACCATTCTTTAATTCATCAGACCAGAGCACCTTATTCCAGTGCTCTGTAGTCCAGTTCTGATGCTCTTGTGTCCATTTTAGACACTTTTGGCTATTAACAGGGATCAGCATATGCACCCTGACTGGTCTGCAGCTATGCAGCCCCATACACAAGAAACTGCAATGCGCTGCACACTGCACTGTGTGTTCTGAAACCTTTCTATCAGAAACAGAATTAACTTTTTCAGCAATTTGAGCTACAGTAGTTCTTCTATTGGATTGGACTAGTCAAGCCAGCTTCGCTCCTCACATACATCAATGAGCCTTGGCCACACATGACCCTGTCGTCCATTCACCAGTTTTTCTTCCTTGGACCACTTTTTGTAGATTCTGACCACTGCAGATTGGGAACATCAGCTCATTAGAGCTGAGAAAGCTATTTATACAGTATGTGCAGTTGCTATTAAACATTACAGAACAAGTCCATTTGAATCTAGATATCTACTGCTAGTTAAATGGAATACAGGCTTACTGTAATATGATTTAACAAACTCTACCACCCTGCAAGCATGTGCAAGTGGACATTAGACAGATTCCCACTATAGCTTCTTGTTAGCATGTTTAACTATACAAAAGAAAAATGGCCCTCACTTGCACACAGGGATAAAGGTGCAATAATCTGTGACAATGCCTGCTCATACATTTTCCAATTAACTCTGGAACTCTGGTACTCCGTAATGACTCACAAAGTTATTAAATCTTACTCCTAGCAAACTTAAGTCATCTGTGCACTTAAAGCAGTATTAAACCCCAAAGAAAACATTTATTATATTGCAGCTTACCATTTATTCAAGAGCTGCATTAGTTTACTTCTTTTTGTTAGACTTTCTTTCTTTTCATCTGGTGATCCAGCCATTAGATCTGTTGTTATTCATCAGAACAAGCTCGCTCACAAATAAATTTGTTAGAAGTGTTGAGTCAAACCATTTACCACTGACAGGGATGCTTACAATGATCAGCTTTTATTTATTCATAGAAAAGCTTTATCCCAAAAGCAAAAAAAATTATGCAGTTAACTGCAGTGTGAGCTGGAGTTTGGCTTCAATTTGTTAGCGTATCTAAATCTGCTAGTACATCTAACACTCCCTTTCTCCCTAGACCTGCTGTTCAAAGGTGCCCCTGTGATCCTTCTTCCAGTGTGGGGACACTCTAAGGCCCCGGTCACACTGGATGCAAATTGGCATGCGATTTGCTTGCCATACATCTTGCAAATAGCCTGCCAAATCGCAGCCTATTGTCCGCAATTAGAGTGGTCATATCGGTGCGTTCCGAACTGGTCAGAGCTGCAATGATTTCTAAAGTAGTACATACACTACTTTTGATGTGATTTGGTGCGGCATGTCATCCAACTTTGAAATTGTGCAAGTTCACTGTAAGCCGCATGATTTCAAAGTAGGGTTTGATGTGACCGGGGTGTAAAGAAAGTCATAGATGAATACATTTCCTTTCCTTTCACCATGGGTGGAAGGAAAAGAAATGTCTTTATATCCCATAAACACAGTGTTTGATGGGGGATTGTCTCCAGTAGTGCTATTGTGTTCTGCCAGTTGGGGTGGGGGAGCGCGAAGAGCACATCTAATGATTGATGAGCTGCAATGTATTACATTTTTGGGTTTAATACCGCTTTATTTAAATCCCTTTGCTATGTATTAGTTAACCTCTGGCTGAAGCATCAACAATTGGAGGACTCTGTATTTACTTACTATAATGAACTCCTTGCTAAAGACGTTGAGCAGTTAACTTTGTTAACTTTACCTGCTTCCCGATATCCCTATAGCAGAAATACTGCTACAGGACGGCACGAGTGTGCAAAATCATGTGATTACTTGCCAGCGCCCAGAGATTGCCGAGCATCTCCGATGGGGAGGAGAACTGTTTGTAAACAAAACAGTTCTCCTCCCTGTCAGCTCGTGCACACTGCTTTAGATGGCTGTGCACAGCACAGCCATGCAAAGCAGTGTGCTTACAATGAAGCACACAGACACAACACATAGAGAAACAGCACGCAGTTAACCCTTTGATCGCCCCTCATGTTAACCCCTTCCTGCCCAGTGCCATTAGTACAGTGTCAGTGCTTTTTTTTAGCACTGATCATTGTATTGGTGTCACTGGGGATGTCAGTGACACCAAGTCAGTTCCCCCCAGTGTCAGAATACCTGCCGCAGTCCTGCAGTCCCGCTATAAGTCGCTGATTTGCCGCTATTACTAGTAAAAAGAAAATTTTTTTTTTTTAAATCCCAGTATATATGCCACCATTTGTAAAGGCTATAACTTTCATATAAACCAATTAATTACACGTATTGGGATTTGTTTTAGAAAAGACATGTAGCAGAATACGTTTTGGTGTAACTTTATGATGAAATTTGATTTTTTTTAAATTTTTTAAAAATAGCAAAAATTAAATAGCAAGAAGTCAAAAATATTGTTTTCTTTCTCGGTCTTTTTTTGCTTATGGCGCAAAAAATAAAAAACGCACAGGCAATCAACTACCTCTGAAAGAAATCTCAATTTGTGGGAAAAAAAGGACGTAAATTTAATTTGGGTGCAGCATTGCATGACCGTGCAACTGCCAGTTAAAGTAACGCAGCGCCATAATGCAAAAAATAGCCTGGTCAGGAAGGAGGTAAATCCTCTGGAGGGCAAGTGGTTAATGTACACGGTACCTTGCCTGAATCTGGTGCATCTTAACTTGCATATTTTCATTTTCTTGTAGTCTAGCTGAGCAGAATCAATCTTCATGAAGTATACAGTGGAGAATTGATACCCCCTAGTGGTCTAAAAATGGTAAATGCATCCCTCTATAGATGGGATATTTACCTGCAAAAATCAAGCTATTACCAGGATGTCAAATGTCTGAAAAGTTAACCATTTACTTGATGTATAGCAGTTATCTTGTTGCACATATAGTTACTCTGTGGAATAAAGTAATTTTAAAAGTTACAGTTCATAAACACTTTTTTCATCTTAATAACTATGGTAACCCAGTTTGCAGCTGTCATCAACAACAAGCAATATTCTCAGAGAGACATTGTATTAATTATCTTGCAGATGAAACTGGTTTTATTTCCCAACACATCGCAGTAGGAATATTTGTAAAGCTTTCAAAATGTATGTTATGATACATCTCATCTGTTGGTTAAATGGCTTCTGTTTCCAGGCAACCAGTGAGCAATGGTATAGCGAATTTCTTAAGGACAAGAGTTCCAGATGGAATCGCAGAGAAACCCCAAAGCAACATACAAGGAGACAAGGTACAAAGATCTAACATGGAAGATCATCTTTAACCTTTTTCTTACCCACTAAAGTAGCAGCTTTGGTTGTTTTTAAATGGTAAAAGTAGTAAAGTGTCTTTTTTTTTTTTTTCTCCAAAAATATTCCCTGTAATACATTTTACATAAACAGCAAAATGTACAGCGCTAAAAATGTTACATGTAAATTGTATATAGCAATTCTCAATCAAAAAATACAAGTGAACCACATAATAAAATTATGAACCATGAGGTATACAATGGTAATAGTAGTACTATACATCAATAAGCACCAAAAAGTGAAAATTGCAAAGTGACTAATAAAAAAGTCCATTGGCTGTTGAACATGAAAATCAGTGACAATCCAGTGATGACACCTCTTCCATGGAACCTTCATCCCTATGCACTCACCAGAAATTTGGCAAGCATATGCCCAAAGTGATATTAAGATCTGTGATAGCCTCATTCACTCCTTCCTCATAGCGGACTCCAACAGAAGTAAGAAAGATGCACCTTCATACAAAAGCTCACACATGGAGCTCAAGGAAACGTACATAGTGTAGTATTTTATTCAAATAGCAATAAAATCCACGTGGAGTACAGAAAAGACTAAGCATCTGAACTTGCATGAATGGCCACAGGACCATGCAGGGCCTCGGCACTTAGGCTCCTCCTGGCGCGTTTCGTGCACATGCACGTTTTTCATTAAATCCTTTTTTGTTTTTCTGTCTTCTTGTAACGTCCTCAGTAAGCTCCAAAACCTCTCTTTTTTTCTTCCCACTTCTGATTGTTTGGAACGAGTAGTACATGTCACTTGCAGTCATGTGTCCTGTTCTCCGGACACTACAAATCTCATGTTCCATAGTCCATGATTCCTAGTCCATCGTGGGAGTGAGGGTGACTACATTCCTACATACAGTGGGACCATGCAGAATGAACATATCCACCCTCTAATAGGAAGTCAGGTCACAGCAACAAAAAAGGATTTGGAAATTTGAAGAAAGTTGAAAGCAATAGACGGTACTTTGAGTTAAGAATATGTACTTGAATAGATTTTTTTTTTTTTAAACCAGAGTTTGCAGCTTTAAGGGAAACCTTCCCTGAGAGAGGCTGCAATTACTGACTTCTCATTAGCTCCTTGGCTTTCACGCTGACTCTCAGTTTAATGATTAGTCTCTAACAAAGAAGTGTTTTGATATAGACTTTTGAATTCAATCTTGCTTACTTGATATGTATGTTCCAGGTCATTTAAATCAGTGTGTTAACACAACAGCCAAGCAACCAGCATTTTCTGAAGGAAAAGGCTGCTAAATAAGTATATATATATCTCAGCAAACATTTCTCCCAAAAGTTTCCTTGTAAACGTGCTGGGCAATTACAAATTACTTCTTTTTATATATATATATATATATATATATATATATATTAAAGGATATATACAGTGCATTCATAAAGTATTAAGACCCCCTTCACTTTTTTCAATTTTGTTATGCTCCAGCTTAATACTACAGTTGTTGAACCTCTTCCTGACTGCGTTATAGCTGAATGACGGCTGCAGTGTGGTCATCTAGTTCTGGGAGGGCATCATATGATGCCTCCAAGAACAGCGCCCCCCACGTTCCCCCAGCTGTGTGTACCCGATGCTCTTTGTGATCACTGTGCCCTTTGGACACAGCTGATCACATGACACGGTAAAGGGCCAATCACAGCAGCCTTTTACCATGTGATCAGCTGAATCCAATCACAGCTGATCACCATATAAATACACTTGCCGGTTATAGTCAGTACTTTCCTCACGCTGTCACAGCGTGAGGAAAGTACTGCCAATAATTGGCAAGTCTGAAAGGTGACATCTACGCTGATAATCAGGGCATTGATTATCGGTGCCCTGATTATTAGTGCAGCACCAAAAGTTCCCATCTGTGCCCAGCAGTGCTACCAGTCAGTGCTGCCTCATAGTGCCCATCAGTGCCCATCATTGCTGCCTATCAGTTCCCATCAGTGCCGCATATCAGTGCAGCCTCATCAGTACCTCCTCATCAATGCCCACCAGTGCCACCTCATCAGTGCAGGCTATCAGTGCCCATCAGTGCAGCCTCATCAACACACATCAGTGATGGAGAAAAATTACCTGTTTGCAAAATTTTATAATAGAAACTAAGAAAAAAGTTTTGTTTTTTATTTCATTTTCGGTCTTTTTTCCTTTTTTTGGCAACAAATAAAACACCCAGTGGTGATTAAATACACCAAATAAAGCTCTGCTTTGTGTGGAAAAAAAGGATAGAAAGGTAATTTGAATGACAATTGCTTGGTCATGCAATACTGTACCCAAAGTGCAACTGAAAGCTGAAAATTGGCCTGGGTTGTAAATGTTGTAAATGTGCCCAGAAGGCATGTGGTTAAATTCATTTTATTTTTTCTCATGAATCTACACCCAGCAGTACCCCATAATGACAAAGTGAACACAGAATTTTAGAAATGTCTGAAATTAATAAAAAAGAAAAAACTGAAATATCACATGTACTTAAGTATTCTGACTCTTTACTCTCTACTTTACCTTGTACTTTGTTGAAGTACCTTTTGGCAGCAATTACAGCCTAAAGTCTTTTAGGGTATGACCCAACAAGCTTTGCACACCTGGATTGGGGGATTTTTTGCCATTCTTCTTTGCAAATCCTCTCAAGCTCATTCAGGTTGAACAGTCATTCAGGTCATTCATGTTTTCCACCTTTGGTGGACAGCCATTTTCAGGGCTGTGGCTTGGCCACTCTAGGACATTCACAGCATTGTCCCTAAGCCACTTCTGTGTTGGCTGTGTGCTCTAGGATTGTTGTCACGTTGGAAGGTTCAATCCAGTCTAAGGTCTTGAGTACTGTGGAACAGTTTTTCATTGAGTATATCACTGTACTTTGTTCAATTCCACTTTCCCTCATCCCTGACCAGTTTCCCAGTCCCTGTTGCTGAATAACACCCCCACAGCATGATGCTGCCACCATCATGCTTCACTGTTGGGATGGCATTGGGCAGGTGATGAGCAGTGCCTGGTTTCCTTCAGACATGTATGCAGGTGCCAGAAATAGGGGTTCAGAGCACATCTTTCTCATGTGCATTATGTTTGGTGTACAGAACTTCCCAAGAAAGGTCACTTCCTGCTTGTGTGATTCAGCTCACTGATTTTCCCCAGAGGTGTGCATTAAGACACAAGTTAGCTTTTGGGCATTCATTTGTGTCAAGATACTCCTAAGGGGTTAGTTACTTCTAAAGGGATGCAGACCCTGCCACTCTTTTCATTAGAACACTGCAAGTGCATCAGATGATTGATAATGAAAAACTCACTCCCATTCTATTTCACTCTGTACATCAATCAAACATGCAGCTTTTTCTTTAGAGCAGAAACGGGTAGGAATCTGCTGCAAAGTCTGTTAAAAATCCAGGCAATGTACATTGATAACCCAGAGGGGAGTGTATTTTTTTCAACAAAAGTGGAGTTACCTTTTAAGATAATTTGTGCACTGAAGTGTGTTGAAATAAGCATTGACTGCTGTCTCCATTCATGTGTATCATGCACCAGGGCATCAGTCTGGGGAGAGAGAGGGCAGGCAAAGAATAAATGTGACACCCAATCAACTTGCTTTCTTTGGAAGTCGTAAATGGCATCTTATGTACTTCTTAAATGACAGGTTTCCTCTAAGTGACAATGGTTACAAGGTAACTGAAGGAGATTTTCACTGAAAAGGTTTCTATTCTAAAATGCAGCAGGTCCTTTTAAACTTTAAGACTGGAATTACTATTTCACACAGACCCCTTCATCAATTTGTCTATTTCAAACTATGTATACAGTTGAGTTGTGGGCTGCGAAAACTATGGACTGTAACTGAGCTGCTAAAACTATAATCAGTGATGTGCACTGGGCTGGCCACGTTCATTAATATGTCTTTCATAAAAATGGTCTGTGTTGCCTTGCTTCTTCCAGTTTGAACAAAAACCTGAATCTGGTAAGTAACTGTGAGTGTTACCGACCAGGGGCGGACTGACAACTCATGGGGCCCCCGGGCAATAGGGGATCATGGGGCCCCTGTGTCCTTGCCCAAACTCAAAAAAGCCTATGAAAAAGGTACCAGGGGCATCTTATGGGGCCCCCTACTGACCCTGGGCCCTCGGGCAGTGCCCGAGTTTCCAAATGGTCAGTCCGCCCCTGGTACCGACAACCTACTCATAGCTACAGGAAAACGGGTAGCTAAGGAATCATAACAGGCATTCCCATGCCAAAGATACCTATGATTTGGTCACTTGGAGAATGATCCATAAATATGATATATACACTCCACTTAGGACTCATTTAGCTGTGCTGCAAACAGTGTGTTACTGCTAAATATTGGGTCAGTCAAAAATAATTCTATTAGAATGTTGTAGAATGACAGAAGCAGAAGCATGACCCCTACTTTTGAATATCAAGTAGGGTTGCTGCCTGTCCAGGATTTGAATCATTTGCCCAGGTTTCAAACCTCCTGAGACCTATACACATGACTCCACCCCTATTGTGGTTCCTCAGCTAGGTTAATGGCTGTAAGCTGAGAGTGTCTGTTGCATTCTCTCACACTGGCCAGACCCAGAACAGTTCCCCCCTCCTCCCCTGCACAGACAGGAGAGGAGAGAGTGCTGGATCTGCTGCTCCTCCTACCCCTCTCCTCCTGTATCTGCTCACCCACACTCCAATCTCAGCAGTGATGTGCCTCAGAAAGGGGATGTGTGGGCTGGAATTTTGAAGCGCAGCAACAGGTAATTACATGATTGAAGAAAGATACCAGTGGCTGAGTCACCATCCTCTGTCTGTGACTGAAGTCTCCCACTTCCCCTCCTGCCTCTGAATCAGCACACTAATGTAAGGGGGACTCAGATGTAAGGGGTGTTCTGCAGACTCTTGGGTAAGGGGAAACTCTGTAGACTCTAATGTAAGGGGGGAACCTAGATTAAAGGGGAATGCTGGGAACTGTAGTGTAAGTGGGGGCTCCAGTTTCCAAAGCTCCCCATACATCAGGGTTTTCCTTTACACCGTAGTCTGTGGTGTGCCCCCTTACATCAGAGTCCCAAAGTTTTCCCTTGCATTAGGATCTGCAGAGTCACTTCTTACAGTGTAAGGGAACTCTGCAGATTAAGATGTAAAGGGGAACTCTGCAGATTCAGATTTAAAGGGGAAACTCTGCAGACTCTGATGTAAAGGGGGAACTCTGTGGATTCAGATGTAAAGGGGACCTTTCCGATCAGATGTAAAGGGGAACTTTGCGAATTCAGATATAAGGGGAATCTCTGTGGATTCATATGTAAAGGGCAAACTCTGCGGATTCAGATGTAAAGGGGAGATCAGCAGATTCAGATGTAAAGGAGGAACTCTCCATATTAAGATGTAAAGGCGGAACTCTGTGGACTTTGATGTAAGGGGGAGCTTTTGTGATTAACCTAATATGATTTGAAATGTTATTTAATCAAAAAATATTATTGCACCTGCCCATTGAAATTAATGGAAACCACATCAAAAACACACTTGTGATGCATTTATGGTGTGCTTTTTGAGTCACATGTCCTGTAAAAAAATAAATAAATAAAGCACCACAAATGTAGTAAAACACGTGTTTTTGCTGCATTTGTGGCACAGATCAGTGTGAAATTAGCCATCGTGTTTGTCTTGACTCCTACTTTCTGGTTCTCGACTGACAACATGGTTTTCTTGCTGTACTGAAATTTCAAGAAATGTTGTCCGGCCTGTCCAGTCATTTTTTTCTATTTTAGAGTGCCTCTCTCTCTCCTCAGCTCCACAAGAAAGAAGGGAGTGGTTTTGTAATAAAAATAAGAATTTAGAAGTCTGATTAAACTGAACAGCACACAGGACAGTTTTAAAATTCTGACAGGATCAATGGATTTTGCACTTGTGAGACAGATAAAACAAAATGATTTTAATAGTATATTTTTTGGGTCCAAAAAGTAGCAAATAGAAGTTTGTTGTTAGGATTAGCAATATTGACAAAGATTTCCAAAGAGGCAAAAATTATAACTGATAAAAAAGTAATTGATAGGTATAAAGGAGACCTGCGATAACAGCATAAACCATCATTTTACAATATCAGCATTATATTAGCAATACAAACAATAGTTATATTTGACAATACAATATAAGCACACTTAGAGAAAAAATCTTCTTTCATATAGTTAGATCATATCTTTCCACAACTTCCTGGATTCCCTGCATGTTTTGCAGCTTCTCCTCTGCTGTTTACGCTCCATTTCTAAGGATTACATATCCCATGCAGTGCTGGGACAAGATCACCAAGGGCCCAGAGCAAAGATGCAAAACTGTAGCCCCCACAAAGATCCAGAAACATTTTATGTCAGCAAACTCCCCCCGAAAAAAAATCAAGCATTAATCTGCAAGCTAATCCCCTAAGCATATATTCTCCCTATAAGCAAAAATTCTCCTAGAAAAAAAATCCCCCTCCTCCCAGTAGTACAAATTCCCCCACTGAAATCCCCCCTCCCAGCACAAGTCTCTGATGGGGGCAGGTAAGGAACCCCGCACAAATCTCCATGCAGGAGCACTGCAGTGGCAGGAGGAAGAGCTGGAGGGGATAGAGAGCACAGCATGCACCTCCTCCCAGCTCTCTTCTGCTCTTTTGATTCCACATGCCACCTTCCGCTCTAAGCTGAAAGTAGTAGTGATGCTACTGTCACTATTCCTGTCAGCCTGTAGCAACAGGAACTTTCCCCCCACCTGCCTAGGGCAGCTGTGCCTTCTGCACCCCTCCCCCCCCACACTTCATAGCCCTGATCCCATGGTACCCTGCTGCCTGCAAGCAGTGATTCCTGTGCTGACTCTGCCTCTTGAAACTCCTCCTCTCAGCACCTCTGTAGTTCAGAGGGCAAGCTCTGTGAAATGTGTGACACAGAAGTTCCTTCTCATCTGCATAGTGAATGCAGCAGATTCAAAGGAAGTAACTGCGTGGGATTCTTCAAAAAGTAAATTTACAAACTTCTCGAGGTGGAAATACAGTATCATTTTTAAATTTTGAGCATAGATATGCTTTAACTCCTAGATGCCAAGCGCACACAAATATGCGGCCTCTCGGCGTCTCGGTCTTGATGCTGAGCGGCTGGATATTTGCGTACAATTAGAAAATACATATGTGCTGAGAGCCTGCACGCACCCATCACATATGTCCGTGACTCATGGAAAGGTCCCGATCTCCCCTTGCGATTGGGACCTTTTCCGATCATGTGACCGCCGTGACAGCGAATCATGGCGGTCACATGACCATAAAACTCTACTCCGCCTCCCGGCTTCTGAAACTCTTAAAGGGCCAGGGGGCGCCAGCGTAGAGGGGTTAAGGGGCACATATTTTTGATAGATCCAGTAATGATCTCCATGATACTACTCACTGTCATAAGCTCATAAATGATCCTGTGGTCAAGTCTATTATCAACAGGTTGTCAGGCATGTCCATACTAGATATTCCAACTAGTTTAGGAAAACCGTGTTCTAAATCTGTATAAGCTGATGCTGTTCAGTTGTCCTCCTGTAATGGTGAAATATGCTTGTATCAAAGAAAAGGGATTAGTAAGGGGTGGATATATCTGGAATATGTATGAAAGGTTCTATATTTTAGATACAATGAGGGAGCATGCAAAAACTGGTACTGCTCTGCTTCCCAATCAGCTTCCAGGTTTTATTGCCAAAGCCTAATTGAACAAGTGGAAGTTAGAAGCTGATTTGCTACCATTCATGGCTGCAACAGTTTTAGTAAATCTCCCCCCAGTGAGTACCTCCCCATTATACATGAATTGGTCTAGTTTGTCTACAATAGCCCCAGGCATTGAAAATCTGGATCTTAAAAGAACACTTTCACAAATGAGAGCCAAATGTTTTACAGTTCCTTTTTGCTGTAATAAGAATGTAGTACTTTTGACACTTGTCAGTTATAAAGGAACCCTCTTGTATCAATGTGAAATCTTTAAAACATAAAATTCAAGACTATTTTAAATTCTGATTACAGAACCTTAGGTTAAAAAGATATTGATCTAGCTCTTAAAATAGATGACACTTCTATTCAGGTTACATACTGTAAAGATTGCAGGCTCCGTTATCTTGGACAGTACCCAGCTATAATGTACCATACATTTTAATGTGATAGTGGATATTTAATGAGAAGACTGGACTGGCCAGTAACCTCGTCTATGCTACTTTAATTCTCCTTCTACTCGCCTACTTGTTTAGGGGAAAAAAATTATATAAGAAAATTGACTTTAAGGAGTTCTATGAGCAAGGTATAAAAGCACAGTTGGTAGAACACTAAGGAATCTGCTTATAATAGATTTCACCCATGATTCACACAACATTTCACCCATGATTTACACATTTTACCAATGGAATCCATTAGAAAAATGAGTGAAACTTCTGTGAAAGTTGTGTGAATCCTGTGTGGAAACATTTATAAATAGATCTCCTAGGGTTAGTGAGAGGTTGATCAGAATTTTTTGTCTTTTGTTCTCACTTAAGACTGGCACACAGGCCAAATATCAGCCAGTTCAACAGAAACCGGGCAACATTCAGCTCGTGTATACAGCAGCCTGTCTGATAGAAGTCGACAGAATGTTCATCCTCTGTCAAACGAGCATCCTGGAAGAACAGCAGCTGATCAGCAGCCAATCAGCGATTGGCTGCGAGCAATGACTGTTGCGTTATGATGGGGGGAATTCTCTGTCAGAACACTATTGCTCAGCGGGGAACATCACATAGTTTGTACATCATGCGCCTTTTTTTTATTCAGCCTGCCGAACAAACTGCCTGTGTGTACCAAGCTTTACACTGCAACATGTTAAAGGAAACCTGTTGTCACGCGCCTCGGTTGGAGGCCAAGCTGACGAGAGGGCTTCCCTTGCAGCTCTGGTCTGAGCATCCCTGAAGGTGGTGACAGAGGTACAAGGCTCATAGAAGCATGGGTGCCTGTAGTTTGGTGGCAGTTGATCACCAGGGCCAAAGACATCATCAGGGTGAGCCAGGGTCATACACAGTGAGGCTGAAGCATGGTCAGGTAGCAAGCTGAGGTTGATACCAGGGAAGCAGGCAGAGTGAGGTCCAGTAGCAGGCCAAGGTCAGCACCAGGCAAACAGGCAGAGAGTAGTCAGAGGCAAGCTGAGGTCGGTATCCAAATTTCACAGAGCAAGGTCAGGAACTAGCCGGGTCTGCAATGGGATAAGCTGAAGCACAGGTCTTGAGGAAGCTGAAGAACATCCAGCAAGTAGCACATACCAGGGTTTCAGTTTGGTGCCTCTGCACATGGACACAGATGTGCCTACGTGTCAGTGCACACTGGATATTAGCCCTAGCTTGTCTGTGTGCTGGTACATGTGCATGAACAGTAGCTACACAGGAATGAGCATTAGTATTAGCTGTGCGGGTATTGGTCCTCTGAAATCTGTTGATAGACAATATGAAAGCTCTAGTTTTCCAGTATTTTTATAACTGTACTCTGCCTGCGTTTGCATGAATTTATATGTTCATTGAAGTCCTTTGTGTCCTACATTTCCCCATTTTTAGTTTCAGGTATACAGTTTTCCACATACAATCAGGGATACATTAAAGTTTAGTTGGCCTAACTAAACTAGCCACCCACAATAGTGGAACTATTTTCCATTTTCAATAAAGCTGGATAAACTGCAGGAACCCATGGCATCTAGTTGAATTTCAGTTTATAGGTTGGTTATTCAGTTTCAGTAATCATTTATCAGATACTTCCACAAGACAAGCCTACGTTTTTGAGAAAATATTTTGTAGGTATTTTTCAGTGGATTATGTTAAGTGAGGCGAACATGGAAGTCTCCTGTCAGATACTTTTGGAATTGTGTTTTATTTTGCTGTCATGTTAAGCCATACCCATATAATCTACCTACCTGTTTGCTAGAGCCTTAAGGTCCTATCTCTTATGTGCTCAAGTTGCTATGACAAAACTGAGAGGCTAGTTTCACACTTAGTGGAACACTGCAACAATAAAAGCAGGGCTGGGTAGTCTACAGCAGCTTTTCTCAACCAGGGTGCCTTGAGGTTTCTTCAGGGGTGCCTTGGCAAAATGTCTACAAATTTCCCAAAACTTGTATACAAGCCAGCGGGTGGAACAAGCCTGCCTTTTAGTTACAGAAAGTCACAGGTTTTCATTGTGCACCATTATGACCTTCTAGCCACCAGTGTCCTGACAAACAATGACATCATCAGTTGATAAGGAGGATTTCACCCTCCCCTTCCCCGCTCCATCAGTGCTGGGGTCACATTAGCTCAGTGATGGTGAAAAAAAGGAGGGAGAAGAGAAACATTGGAATACTGGTCAGTACCAGTGTGCAAAAGTGTATTTGCTTTGGAAGAATATTTCACCTCTAATGTTGGGTGTCCTACGTGTGTGGATGTTGCTGTGTTATATAGAATGGGGTGCCTCAAGACTGTCCATAATTTTAAAGGGTGCCTTGACTGAAAAAAGTTTGAGAAACACTGGTCTACAGTATCCCATCCACATTATAAACATAATAATATACATAGAACAGGGGCGGACTGACAATTTGGAAACTCGGGCACTGCCCGAGGGCCTGGGTCAGTAGGGGGCTCCATGAGATGACCCTGGTACCTTTTTCATAGGCTTTTTTGAGTTTGGGCAAGGACACAAGGGCCCCATGATCCCCTATTGCCTGGGGGCCCCATGAGTTGTCAGTCTACCCCTGACATTTGAGATGCATTCGCTTTATCATACCTTTACATTGTCTTGTATGGAATGGTAAAATGTGAGGTAATGTACACTAGCCTCAAATCAGTATGGTTCCTCTGGAGTTCACCAGACTCCATGTTTTAGGGAGAAAATGTATAGGTCTGCTTCTATGGTCTGTAGCCTTTTTGGGAAGCGCTATGTTTAGATACTGATTTCGTATGTTGACAGCATGGATGTAATATGTGGGAGTATGTGGCAAATCTGCCAAAAGGAACCCAAGAATGTGGGATCCCAGTGAATGATATGTTAAATATGTAGTTATTGAATGGCAAATATGAAACATGTATCTTACAGAAACCCTGCTTTATTTTAACAGTAGCCAGATCACAGTTGGACAAGGGTTATATGACTGAAGGTTTTAGAAGCATTGAACTTTATGTAAATTTTGTATTTTTCAGCTAAATAACATTCCGTGATGCTGGGTGGAGGTTTGATTCCAACAAATACAGTACATTATTCCTTTGAACCTGTTGCGGTTCTGTCTAACCATTTGTGTTAACATTTTCATAGTATAACTGCAATGGTGGTCCAAAGCTAGCTTACATATCCTTATGCGCTCAAACTTAACTTAAATTTGCATCTTGCATGTGAGTTTCTAATTTCCACCTGTTGATTAATATATGTCAAAATCCTATTTTGCTCCATCGTTTGAAAATCACTTTAAGCTGTGCTGAAAGATCTTATTAATACTACATTATGCTCAGAGGACTCTATGTGCTAAAATCTCATTCCATTTTGTTCAAGATATTATCTTCTTCAATAGGCTTAAACAATTGCATCCAAGTGACCCACATTACATATGAATTAATTCTGTAATTTAAAAGGCCACTATTTCCTCTCCCTTCCTGCTGATAAGAGAATGATGTAAAGGAAATTTTCTGGAATTGCTTGTAGTGTTTTACCCTTGGGTGCTTTTTCTTTAAATGAGCAACTACCACTAGACTTTAATATTGTACAGTTTAAAACGTCAACCGATGGTGTTCTTGTAAGAAAAAGATTTATAGGGAGGGCCTTGCCTACCAATGCATGTGTGAAAGCAAAACAGCAAGGACATTTGCCTGGGGCCCAAGTTTCCTGGAGTCAGCAAGGCACAGATATTAATGTTTGTCACCATGGTGTCTGCGGCTTGTCTGTGATGTTTACTGTTATTGATATATTGGTTGTCTTTACTGTGACTAATATAAAGCTAAGTGTGACACTGAGATATGCTTAACAGCACAACAAAATGTGGGAAGGAAATATTTGCTCGGAATAAAATGCATTCATTTCACATACATTTCTAATTTTTAAGAGCCCATCCAAACTCCAGCTCATGTTGCTGCTCAGAATTCAGAAGGTAATCTTAGCAGTGTTTTGTTTTTGGGAGTTTTAAACGTAACCCTGAAAGCTGTTTAGTCTACATTTTTCACTGCTACCGACATGGAAGAAAAATCTATTTGAAATATATTTTAAAAATATTCTTCCCAAATATATTGACATATATTTGAAATATTACAATTTTGGTCATATTCTAAATATATATATATATATATATATATATATATATATATATATATATATATATATATATACTGTATGTTGAAATGCATTTTTATTACAAAATATATGGAAAATAATTGTAAAAATACATTTTCAAATATAATGTATGTCTTTAAAAATACAAATCTACATTTTTGGAATGCATTTACAAATATATGTAAAATATATGTTAAAATTACTTTTTTATATGATAAAAAAAATCTGAGGACTATATTTAAAAAAATATATATTTTTAAATATATTTTTCATATAGTTTGTAATATATAAAAACCCATTTCAACATGCAGTGTATGTATGTGTGTATGTATATGTATGTATGTATGTGTGTATGTGTGTGTATATATATATATATATATATATATATATATATATATATATATGTATATATATTGCATGTTGAAATGTATTTTTATATATTACAAAATATATGAAAAATATTTTTAAAAATATATTTTTTTAAAATATATTCTTCAGATTTTTTTTAAGATATATTTTTACATCATTAAAAATGACAGGCAAAACATTTGTGTATACATGTAAAAAAATAAATACCTGTTTTCCCTTGATTATAGGTGATCACATTCCCTCTGTTCTCAGCTGCATAGGAGCTGGGGGTGGAGAAACGGCAGCACGCTGATATTCTCAGTGAAAGTGTGCGTGCGTGTGTGTCTCAGAACAAGTCTGATTATTGGAGGAAAACAGGCTGAGTTCCCAGCACAGCTAAAGAACCGACCACGGTGTGTTCTACTGTACTACTTTTTACCTCCATGTATTCTATGCATGAAGGTAAAAAAAACCTCTGCTGTCTGGGGACTCTTCCTCCTCATTGACTGAGATAGCATTGGGGGGCCCATTGGCTCTCGCTGCTGTCAATTGCAGCCAATGAGGAGAGAGCAGGGGGGCAGGGCTGGGCTATGGCTCTGTGTTTTATGGATGCATAGAGCAGTGGCTTGGGGAGGAGCATGCAACAGTGCCCCCAGCATAAGCGCCTTTCCCTGGGGGCACTGCTTGAAGGGGAGAATCTAGGAGTGCTGCTGGCGACCCGAAAAGAAGAGGATCAGGGCTGCTCTGTGCAAAATCACTGCACAGAGCAGGTAAGTATAGACATGTTTGCTATTTAAAAAAAAACAAAGCTTTAGTGTCACTTTAATTTGAAAGCCCAATGTTTGCAGAAAATTGTTTTACATTGTAGCTATGAAAAAGCTACTTTCTGATACAGCAAATTGTCTTCAGCTCTGACATTTGTCTTTGCCAGAGTGAACATTCCTTTTAGTAAAATGACAGATTTATCTTGCTGTGTAGATGGATCCGGGTTAGTGTATATTTCAATCTGCTGCATTATGTGTTAACAGGCAGCTGAACAGCAAAGTGGCAGCAGTAGCAATCAAGGACTCTGGAGCTCCTGCAATCAAAATTATCTGCTGCCAGATCTCTTACAACAGAGCCATCCTTCAGAGACTTCAGTGAATCAGCACAAAAGTCCTCAAAAGAGTCACAGGCCTGTGAACAAATCTTTAAATGATCAGGTGAAATCATTATGTTTTATGTCTTGTTCTGCTTGTTCCCCCAAACAAGAGCGAGAGAGAAAGATAACTTGTCTTTCACATGTTGGAGGTCACCTTTTGCACTTTGATACAATATTTTTCTCATAGACTTTTCTGTGAAGTAAATACTGTCATAACATCAAGTTCTTCTCTCTTCTCTCTCATGCTATCAGTTTGAGTGTACCAAAAAACTGCTGACAATGTTGAATTTTCATGAGAAAAATACAATTGCATGGAATAAAAAACTCACCAACTTTACCTCTACCTTTTTTCTTTTCTTACCAATTTCATGGCCATGCAGAAATTCAGTCAGCTATCGAAGGTGAATTTATTGCCTATCTGGTTCCTGAATACGTGTTTGGAATCTAGAAGTGTACCTTGTTAGCACTGTCAGTTGATCAGTTTTTTTAGCATTGTCAGTTGATCAGTTTTTTTTTTCATTGCTACTATATAGTGGTTTTTTATATACAGTCTTGTCAACAGTAAACAGATCCTTGTTTAATATTTTTTTTTCTTTGGTATACAATGGATTTTTTTTCTCTAAAAAGAGTAAATAATGTAAATAATCTGATTCTGCCTTCTATAATCTAACTAGCCAGATAGTTAACATTAGGATTTAAAAGAAGTGTGGTTTTATACATAAAGGGAATGTGGTGCATGAATTCTTTATTATGACAGGGATTTAACACTTTAACCATGTTTTCCCTTTTCCACGTATTTGTCTATAGCTTGTCAAAGGGCAGTTGTTTAAAGGCTCCATAGACAAAGTTGCAAATTACACACATAATGTTATTAAACCTACATGCACATGCTTTAATTAATAGACATTTGCGTTTCCTTACTAATCAAAATTTGGATTACATTTTTGTTATTCGGAGATTTGGATGTAGCCAAATTTCTGAATCACAATAGTAACAAATTTCAATGAATCTGAGATAAATTATAATGAAAGGAATCCTTCAAATTTAAAAATTAATTTGAAAACGAATTGGGATTCAAAAATGTATTCAAACTGGAAATGGAAAAATATATTGCAATAAAGAGAGTAAGGTATAAAAGTGATGATATAAGGTGATGATTTCTACTGAGGCTGCTTTATAGAAAATAATAGAATAGAATAAAATAGAATTTAAAATAAAAAAAAAAGACTATAAAGGAATAGAATAGAATAAAACAGAATAGAATCGAAAATAAAAAGAGAATAGAAAAGACTATAATAAACTATAATATAAATAAAATACAATAGAATAAAATATAAAAGAATAGAATAGAAAATAAAAGAAATTGAATAATATAGAATAGAAAGTGTAAGAATAGAGTAGAAATTAAAAATACAGAACAGAGTAAAATAGAATAGAAAAAAATAGAATTAAAAAAAGAACAAACAAAGGCAAATTTCAAATCAATTTGAAAATAAATGTATGAAATGAATACGAATATATGAAACAAATTCCAAAAATTAATCATTTTAACATAACGTATATGATAAAATGAGATTATTAACTTAATGAACAGATATGAAATGAAACAAATGTTTCCATTGTGCACATCTCGATTAATACGTAGTGTATGGCATGATTAAATCAAGGTTAATATACTGGTGAATTAGAAGACTGGTAAATATCATTTTAGGTAATTTTCGAGTCAGTCAGGTGATCCTTTTCCAGTTCTTCAGTAAGTCTAGGCATGATATGTGGGCAGAGCTCTAGCGGTTATGTGATTGAAAAAAGAAAAACCTAATCTAAATGTAAATAGCATTATATAAATTGAACCATGTGAAAGCAATGCTATCCTTTATGTATGGACATGGACGTTAAGTATTGAATATATATTGTATATATCATGTATGAACACTACTGGGGTCATGCAGGGCGGCTCCAGGAACATGATTGACAGTGGAACAGTTCCTTGTTGTTCCATTATTTATCATTGCTGTCTATCAGAGTATGAGGGTGAAGTTCTAGCAGTCAAATGATTGATTAAAAAAAAGATCTAAATGTAAATATTATGTGAAGCAACCCCATTAAAGCAATGTTTCCTTTCACATAATGTTATATATATTTGGAGAATTTTTTTAATCAATCATGTGATCTCCAAAGCTCTGCCCACATATTTTAACTTTCAGCTATGATTGACATCACAGCATTTCTTCACTGCTCTGCTGTTATTGCCATCTATTTCAATACGTGGGTGGAGTTCTGGCAGTCACATGATCAATTAAAAACTGCTGCAAATGTAAATAACATTATGTCAAAAAAAGAACCATAATGGCTTTGCTTCACATAATATTTACATTAGGTCAGTTTTTAATCAGTAAATTGACTGCCAGAACGTCACCCACATATTCACATAGATGGCAATGATAAACAGTGGAGCAGTAAGTAAATGCTTTGTTGTCAATCACATTCATGGCGGCCCCCTATCAGGAGTGTCATGTGGGCAAGTTGTTGTGGAGGGAAAAACAGAATTCAGAGCATGCCACTGAGTGGCAACACAGAAGAATGAAGGCTGCTCACAACAGCGTTGCCTTTCTGAATAGGGAAATTGCAAGATCAATGGGTAATTGCAGCCACAACATGACTTGTATAAATAAACAGTACATGTGATGAGATGTAATACTCTTAAATCTTAAGACAGAATTTCAGTTTTGGTTTAATGACACTTCCCAGGAGTGATTCTGTTGTACAGTTCAGCTCACGGACAGTGAGCTAAAGGGCAGGCAGCCACCTATGTGATGTTTCGTTAGCTAACCCATTGTGCTCTATGAATCCTTTTTCAAAAAGTTAGATTGAGCTAAAACCATTAAAAGTTACCTATAAAATGAACTTGTCACTCACTATAATATAAACTGACTGAACAAACAAGTAGCTGATAGAGGTATTCTTGCTTCCAGCCCCACACCAACCAGTGTCATGCCAAATCAGCTATACAGTTAGTGACTTTCTGAAAGTCACTGTCTGCATAAACCTCTCATATAACTCTTTCTACAGCAAGAGGTACAGAGAAATTAAGGCGGCTTTGGAATGGAGTTGGGAAATGGGGAAGACAAAGCCTAGATGCAAAGGTACCCACTCTCAGCTATTTACAAGTGCAGTCCCTATAGACATTTTGTAAGATCATAGGTGCTTTCAGTGTTGTATCTATTGTTGACAATTTACAGTTGCACAGATTTGATAATATATATTATGACAATTATACTTTAGTTATTATCTAGTGGTATGTTTTCTCTCCTCTTTTTCAGACATCAAATGGTGACAGTCCACAACAAAAAAATAGCTCGTCTTCCACTACTTCGTTCAGTCCATTTATTGATCCCAGACTGCTACAGTTTTCACCTCCAACAAGCCCAACTGTCTCCCGTGAGTATATGTTAAAGCATGTAAATCTCAACCAAAGACATTTACTGTATATTCAAGGGCCATTCACACTAGGAGCTGCATGTGAACTGCACAGGAATGCTGTGCGGTTCCTGTGCAATTCACACACTGTTCTGTGCAGTGCGCTTTCCGCCCCATTCATTTTGAATAGGTTGAAATTGCTCCGAACCAAAATTAATGCACGCACTACTTTTTGAAAAGCACTGCAAGCTGATTGCATGGTACTTTTGTACCATGCAATCTGGTGTGGGTTGCTACGGGGTGTCGCTTACTTTGCACTCACACCCGCAGCAGATTGCAAGGGCAGTGCGAGTGGAATGCAGTGCAGAAAGCAGCATGGGAATGTGGCTTTCCTGCACTGCATTCTAGTGTGAACACACCCTTAAGCATTTTTTATTTATGTTTTAAAACTGTGACTACTGTTCTGCTCATAGCTGGCCTTTGGTATATGAAAGGTGTATGTGTGTTGGGTGTTGTCATCATAGGATGCAAAGTGTGATTTTCCTATTATTTGATGGGAAAATGCAGTGAGCTTCCAGGTACATTCAGCCTGCATTTGAAATGTTTCCCAATTCTATTGGAATGCCTTTCCAGGTGCAGTTGACTTTGTAAGCTGGTTCAAGCTGCTTTTGCATGCCATTCAATTTGTATGGGGATAAAAGCTATTCTGCAGCAATTCAAGCACATGTACACAGGCCATTTATACAGTGGCTAAAATCTGCATCACCATGTTGGAAGCTTGTTCAGTTATCAGACAGATGCGTACAAGTGTTTGTAAAATATTTTACTCTCCTGCACTGTGAAGCTATGCTTGTAAGATGCCAAGTGTATTCACACTATTGACGTCCGATACGGGGTGGACTGACAACTCATGGGGCCCCCGGGCAATAGGGGATCATGGGGCCCCTGTGTCCTTGCCCAAACTCAAAAAAGCCTATGAAAAAGGTACCGGGGCATCTCATGGGGCCCCGTACTGACCCCAGGCCCTCGGGCAGTGCCAGAGTTTCCAAATGGTCAGTCCACCCCTGTGTCCGATTGATAGTTGACACCTGCCAATCAAAACTTGGAGGTACACACTGCTTGCTATTTTCTCTTCTAACTAAACATTAAAGCTGAACACCAGGAATTTAGCCACTTTGGAAAATGTTATGGATTACTAGATATTACATCCACCAAGGTGCCAGCTACTTCATAAACGTATCTCTTCAATTTACAATTTCAATTTTTTTTTCGGCAAGCCAGGAACATATTTCCAATGCTTATACACTGGAATCTTTGGTCTCAGCTCCAACAGCTGCAGAGTTGCATGCAGCTGCTGTACCTGCTCCTCCCCCTCCCCAATCACAGATGCTTTGGAGGAGATTTACTAAAACTGGTGCACTCAGAATCTGGTACAGCTGTCCATGGTAGCAGATCAGCTTCTAACTTCAATATGTTCAATTAAGCATTGGCAATAAAGCCTGGAAGCCGATTGGTTTCTTTGCAGAATCCAGATTTTGTACTCCCCAGTTTTAGTGTGTAAGAAGACAATGTTCTATCTGTCAGAGCTCCTGGAGTGTAGTGATAACTGTACTCCAGGAGCTCAATAAAACTGTCAGGTCCACGAGGTACAATGCACTTAACTCAAAGTATGCCAGCACATTTTACAGATTGCCTGAATTCCTGGAGTTCAGCTTTAAATCTGAACTCTAGGCATGGACATATATATTCTGAAATGTAGCTTTCACCTCTTCTTGATGAAATCTTCCAGGTTTTCCTATGAAACTTGCTTCAGTATGCAGTAAACGTCAGTAGAATGCTGCATCTAGAGTGTGGCGGATAGCCCATTTCCTGCACATATGACCAGTCCCTCCAGTTAGTTTTGAATGGCTGGGCAATCAGTTGTCTACACTCCTGCTTGCTATGTACTGGGAACTAGCATACCTAAGCTGCTAAATGATTGATGACTGCCAGGAAGAAGGACTGTAAAACCTGCAGCCTGGACTTCCTCTTACTCACTGAGCTGACAGTTTGCAGCACGTTTTCTGGCATTGCAGCCACTCTGGCTGTATCCGTCTCTCATATCAGCAGCTTAACTTCAGGTTGTATAGTATAGGGGGGGTGTAGTTACACCCAAACACTGCTCACCTTTACCCAGAACCAGCTCTGCTATGTCTGCCTCTATGCCTACCAGAGTGTCATGAAGTATACAGCCATGCTGCAGTCAAATGTGTCCTTGTGAAGTCAGGGGAGATGTCTTTCACCATCACTGCCTACACACCCACCCATTTTCACAAGCCTGTGCTGTCTCTACATGAACGAATTATGGGTAAAAAAGTGGTGGTAGGTGTTCTATCTAACTGGAAATTATATAGGAAGCCCTATTGATCCCACTTCTTGGCTGTCATGGGTAGAGGATTTTTCAGCCTCTTAGTCCCTCGATGATGATGTCACAGGGGCAAAGAGGAAGAATTACTCCAAGACAAGCTAAGTAATAAAAACACCAGTGGAGTGGAGAGGGATGTAGGAGGCTAATTTTAGGTGTTAACTGGAGTTCAACTTTAAAGACTCTTCGTCTCAGACATTTGACCGTTTTATGACCACTTTATGCCAGAAAGACTTGAGCTTAATCTCAGTAGAGGCTGTGAGTAGAGCCTAGGCCTAGAATCCAAAGGACTCTACATAGAGATTGATCTGAAGAATAACACAGGTACTTGCTGGTACTGAGGCTGCCTATACCTTGTGTACCCTTTAAACATTTATCAGTACTGTTTATGTGCTTTAAGGAAAGAGGGATATCAGTTGCTAAGAACAGTTATAAGACATTGTAGCTCAAACATCAAGTTGCAACTTTTACTTCTTCTGTTTTTTGACTGTAGACTGTGCTAGTTTAACATAAAAACCAAAGACTATCCTGTATCCCTAATTACCTTGCAAAATGTTATGCAAATAGGTCACATGAAAAATGAAAGAAAATTTAAAAGTAGTCTTATCTTGCAGAAATAAATATTTTATTTATCTATGCAAACCTTTGCATGTTTTCCGCCATGCAGTTTAAAAGCAGATTACTAATCTGCAAATTTAAATATGGTATCACACTATGATATTTTACCAGCAATTCCCTTGTAATATGCCTTTGTCTTTTTCTTGATTTAGCTAGCAGTATAAAAGTGGAGCCTTTCCGCAGAGAAAACGCAAGGAAAGGATCCGTTGTCAATGTTAATCCAACAAATATTCGACCTCAGAGTGACAGTCCCGAGATTCGCAAGTATAAGAAGAAATTTAATTCTGAGATCCTTTGTGCTGCTCTCTGGGGTGAGTTTTAATAGGTTACATGCAGTCCTACCTATGCTTTTCTTCAGCTATTTCCATTACAGCTACCGCTAAAATCTTATATTCATTATACATAGCATGTACATATACAATTGGGATGATTTACTAAACCCGGAGAGTGCAAAATCTGGTGCAGCTGTGCATGGTAGCCAATCAGCGTCTAACTTTATTTTGTTCAGTTAAGCTTTGACAACAAAACCTGGAAGCTGATTGGTTTCTATGAAGAGCTGCACCAGATTTTTAACTCTCCAGTTTCAGTAAATAACCCCCATATATGTCTTCTTTTTAAGCAGTAGCTGTCACTTTTGAAATGTTATTCATTAATTTTATACTAGTTATGAATTTTTCTAACACTGACAACAAATGCAATGTGCAGAGAGGGGTGTTTTTATACGGGTGGCTTGGCCCTCAGTATTTTAAGACATATTTTTTACATTGCTCTGTCCTGTATAAGACTCCATTCTAACCTCCCTTATTCTGTACGGAAAAAATACCTTTTTTCAACTACAAACCTTCAGCCAAAGTGCAGGGTTTGACCTAATCCCAAATTCAGGGATCAGGCAGGAAAGTGGTTTTGCATATAAAAACATGTAATTGCCCTCAGATGATTCTAATAGATAAGGCTACCATTTCCATGTTACAGAATAATGTGACAATTCTACACTGCTGCATGTAACAATTTTTCTATGTTTTAATATTCCAGGTGTTAACCTCTTGGTGGGAACTGAACATGGTCTATGGCTGCTGGATAGAAGTGGGCAAGGACGAGTTTATTCCCTTATTAGCAGAAGACGATTTTACCAAATGGATGTACTGGAAGGACTAAATATCTTGATTACAATTTCAGGTCAGATACATTTTCAATGTATAATTTGCTGCATCATTTAACCATGTGTGATATAGCCACATAGAAAAAATTATTTGACGCAGGAGGCTGTGAAATGTTAGTGTTTTGATGCATACAGTGTGTATACATACAGTCATGGCCAAAAATATTGGCATCCCTGCATTTCTGTCAGATAATGCAATACTTTGCCCAGAAAATTCTTGCAATTACAAATGTTTGGGCATTCTCGGGTTTATTTCTTTTGTTTTTATTGGTATGACAATACCAATTGGACCGCTCTTCTATCGCCAACTGCCCAGGTCTCTCAGATCAAAAGGATTCCTGTTTCCAACTGCTGTTCTGAGATCTCTGCACAAGTTCTCTATGGGATTGATATGTGGACTCATTGCTGGCCAGTTCAGTACTCTCCAGTGTTTTGTCTGAAACCATTTATGGGTGTTTTTTGATGAGTGCTTTGGGTCATTGTCCTGCTGTAAGACTCATGAACTCTGACGGAGACCCCACTTTCTGACACTGGGCCCTACATTGCACCCCAGAATTCTTTGGTAATCTTCAGATTTTATAATGCCATGCACATGGTCAAGACATCCAGTGCCTAAAGCAACAAAGCAACCTAAAAACATCAGTGAACCTCCACCATGTTTGACTGTAAGGACTGTATTCTTTTCTTTAAAGGCCTCATTTCTTTTTCTGAAAACAGTAGAATGATGGGCTTTAGCAAAAAGCTGCAGTTTTGTTTTCTCTGTCCCCAGCACATTCTCCCAAAAGGATTTTAGCTTCCCCAGGTAAGTTTTGGTAAACTCCAATCTGGCTTTTTTGTTTCTGTGTCAGCAGTGGGGTCCTCCTGGGTCTCCTACCATAGCATTCCTTTTCATTCAGATGGCGACGTATAGTGCAAGCTGACACAGTTGTACCCGTTGCTTGAAGGTTCGCTTAAATTTGTCTGGAAGTTGATTAAGGTTCTTTATCCACTATTCGAACAATCCTTTGTTGCAATCTTTGACCAGTTTTTCTCTTTCATCCATGCCCAGGGAGATTAGCTAGAGTGCCATGGCCTGTAAACTTCTTGACAATAATCTCTGCAGATGAACTTGTAGCCTTGTATGCTTGTCCATGCTTTTCCACAATTTTTGCTCTCAAATCCTCAGACAATTATTTGCTGCTCTTTCTCTTCTCTGTGCTCCATGTGGCACACAAACACACACAACAGAAAGGTTGAGTAAATTTTCAATATTTTAAATGTTTGCCGGTATGATTTCTATATTGTCAGAACCTGTTAATTGATACAGGTGAGTTTAATTACAAATTACAGGAGCATCACAAACTTGGAATACAATTATTTCTTACAATTTGTAGAAGGTGCCAATAATTTTTGTCCAGTCGATTTTTGGGGTTTGTGTGGAATGTTTCAGTGTTGGCTGTTTTTTGTTTCTCCCCTTTTTTTGTCTTACCAATATATACAATATAAATAAACATGAGAATGCCTTGTAATTGCAACAATTTTCTGGGCCAAGTGGTGCATTATCTGACAGAAATGTATTTTTGGCCATGACTGTATATACACCAAAACAGTGAGCTCAATAAAGTAGTGAAAAAAATGTCATCCAAAAATATCCTTATACAACACAAGGAACAAAAACCATAGGAATATGTTCCTATGGTTTTTGTTCATTGTGTTATATAAGGACATTTTTGGATGAAAATTTTCCATTACTGCATTGCACTCACACTCCCCATTTGATTTTGTTCTACATGTTAGGGAGAGATTGGAGCCTGCCTAACTGATTGATGTACGTTATGTAAGGCAAAATTCGCAACTCCATTTTTGCACTTAGACTATATACAGTGTGTGTGTGTGTGTGTGTGTGTGTGTGTGTGTGTGTGTGTGTGTGCAAATATACATTACATTGCCAAAAGTATTGGGGTGCCTGCCTTTACATGCACATGAATTTTAATAGCATCCCAGTTTTAGTGCGTAGGCTTCAATATTGAGTTGGCCCACCCTTTACAGCTGTAACAACTTCAACTCTTCTGTGAAGGCTGTCCACATGGTTTAGGAGTATGTCTATAGGAATTTTTGACCATTCTTCAATAAGTGCATTTGTGAGGTCAGGCACTGATGTCGGACGAGAAGTCCTGTTTCGCAGTCTCCGCTCTAATTCATCCCAAAGGTGTTCTATTGGGTTGAGGTCAGGACTCTGTGCGGGAAACTGTTCCCACAAAGTTGGGAGCATGAAATTATCCAAAATATCTTGGTATGCTGATGCCTTAAGATTTTTCTTCACTGGAACTAAGGGGCCAAGCCCAACCCCTGAAAAATAACCCCACACCATAATCCCCCCCCACCAAACTTTACACTTGGCACAATGCAGTCAGGCAAATACTGTTTTCCTGGAAACTTCCAAACCCAGACACATCCAATGGACTGCCAGACAGAAAAGGTTGATTCATCACTCCTAAGAACACGTCTTCACTGCTTTAGGGTCCAGTGGCAGCGTGCTTTCCACCACTACATCTGACGCTTTCCATTGCACTTGGTGATATAAGGCTTGGATGCAACTGCTTGGCCATGGAAACCCATTCCATGAAGCTCTATACACACTGTTGCTGTGCTAATCTGAAGGCCACATGAAGCTTGAAGGTCTTTAGCTATTGACTCTGCAGACAGTTGGCAACTTTTGCGCACCGTGCGCTTCAGCACGTGCTGACCCCGCTCTGTCATTTTACGAGTTGTTGTTTCCAATTGCTTTCACTTTGTTATAACACCACCAACAGTTGACCGTGGAATATTTAATAGCAAGGAAATTTCACAGATGGACTTATTACATAGGTGGCAAGCTATCACGTTAATACGCTTGAATTCACTGAGCTCCTGAGAACGATCCATTCTTTCATAAATGCTTGTAGAAGCAGTCTGCATGCCTAGGTGGTTGATTTTATACACCTGTGGCCATGGAGATGATTGGAACACCTGAATCCAATGATTTGGAGGGGTGTCCCAATACTTTTGGCAATATAGTGTGTATGTATGTATGTGTGTGTATGTGTGTGTGTGTGTGTATATGTGTGTATGTATGTATATATAAAAATCTCTTTAGCTATATCTCTTTTTCTATATGTGTAGTATTGTTGCCTTCTAAAAACTGTTAATGTACACATTTTTAGTGCCCACTGTATAAATCCAAAAGTCTGGACACAGAGAATATACTGGGTCTAATGGTGTAATCTCATGAGTGCTTAGCATTTGTTTTACTGCATACTTAGAGCAACAGAGCATGCATATTTTGACAGGGTTTAATGCTGTCTCTATACAAACAAGGAATGTAAAATTTCTCTATATACACCTTGGAACACCCCATCCAACAAAACATATCAGTAGAACCAGTATATTGATGTACTACCACTCCCAACATACACTAAAGGGAGTCCCACAAGGTGACACAAAATATAACAAAACATAAAATATACACAAAAGAATGTAAGTCCCAATTCCATATTGCTAAACAAAAATGAACCTGAATATAAACAATGCCCCCTAGGAGCTAGCACTGAGGATTGCTGACTGTGTAAAGAATAAGTTACAAACAGGCTGCTATGCATTGCAGCGTAATACATATAGAGTGGACCCTCTGATGGACTACAAGCTCATGAAAAGAGGAAAAAGCACAAGCATGGTACAATAAAAATTAGATGGTTATTAAGCACAAAAATAAAAAGGTGCATTCCCAGATACTGATTGTGGATTTGCATAAGCAAAGTCCGTACCCTAATCCTGCAAAATAATGCCACCGCACACATGCCTGGAAATGGCTGTTAGGTAAATGAGTGTTGCAGGGACTACTGATTGGAAACCAGAAACACTCAGAAACATAAATTGTCACTAGCACACCAAGGATCTCCTAAAAAGGGTCAAACACTTTATTTGACATCATATCACAGCTAAAACAGCAACATTTGGGGTCGCATAGAACCCCTTCATCAGGCTGGTGACCAGAGTTGAAGGGGTCCTGTGTGGATTCCAAAAATTGCTGTTCTAGATGTGATATGATAGTTAAAAAGAGCTTTGAACCCTTTTTTTGGAGATCCATGTTGTGCTGGTGACATATCCTTTATTTGTACCTTAATCCAGGTACACCCTCTGTAGGCATAGCCAGTGGTCCAATCCACTGGATAAAAGCATGGGGTACCAGGCACCTTTAATACTGCACACTTCATCCATCAGGGCAGAACATCAGCCACAGTGCATGGAGAGTGTTATCTGATCTTCTTCATGGACTGTGATTATGTTGGCCCATATCTGAATGGATGCGAAAGGCCCTAAAAAAATGAAAAACAGAAACACAAACCCTGACTCCAAGAACAATAAAAACAGCAGAGATACAACAGGTTGCTAAGGTGTTTCTTCAGTACAAATCAAAGTGAATACTCTTTTGTAATCAACACAATTGTATCAAAAATAGAATAATCCTTATTTTTTTAACTAACCCTTAGGGAAATAACCTTTAACATGCCCAACATGTTTTAAAAGCAATAACAAAAAGAAAAACAAAACAAAATGGCCAAAAAGATTTATAATCCCAATCTATCAGAGACAATAATCTAATCAACTAAAACCTTTTATCAGTAATGGACCCAAAAAGTATTGGTGTAAATTCAATCTATATACATAGTAGCTAAAGTGCATCCCAGCAGTCTAAAAATTTGTCATGAATGCAGTAGACCGCCGAATCATTATATATGTAATTTAGGTTCTGAAAAGAAACCTGGGAATTCTATACGTATAGCACAGTAGGCATAGGTATGCCTTGACATGCTCAATATACCCAAATATACAGTAGTAGTACAATATTAGGGATATACCAATACCGGATATTTTCACGAATACTCTTACTTGTGAAAATTATCCCAATACCTTAAACTGGTTGATTTAACCGTTATGGGGAATGGGCTTTGTAGGCCTGATATCATTCTACGTGATTCACAATCTTCTGTGTTACTATTTTTCTTAATTGGTCGGCACCGCCACAGTGCTGACATATCAGAAGCCATCTAGCCTGTATGGTCATCCCTCCAAGGAGAGGAGAGCAAGCCATGGGGATTTCAAATCCCCAGCTTTTCCTTCTGTGACAGCATGGGATCCATGCAGAAAGGTTTCCCGCACTGCTCCTGTGTGAACTCTATGACAAGCTTCGGTTCACATAGTGGGGAACCCGCATGTGATTTGGACAGGAATTTAATTCCTTTAAAAATTGTATGCTATTCTATGCAGTGCAATTTTCGTCCATAAATTTTGTATGGATGCAAATCACACCGCAAAGTATCGGTACTCTGTATCGGCAAGTACTTGACCGAAAGTAGTGGTACTCGTACTCATCTATTAAAAAAGGGTATCAATGCAAATGTAATATATATTTAACAGCCCAGCAAAAAAAAAATAAGCAGATCTCCACCAGATTTATATATAAGCTAGGTCAAGTTCTCTCAATGTCATAGAGGGCTATATGGAGTGCCAAGAATCAGATTTGCTAAAATCCAATTTCACTGTAAGAGAAAAATAGCAACAAAGAAGACTGTGAATCACGTAGTATGATATCAGGTCTCCCAAGCCCAGCTTAGGCTCTCAAGAGATTATATCTCTTGAGAATATATAATCACTTGTTGCAATTGAAATAGAATAGTTATATAAATGAGTGGTGCCGATCGATATGGAGGTTATCATTTTGTTTCTTAAAGTGATGGTTACAAGGAGCAATCTCATGCATATATTGCCAAGTCCCCATCCAATCTATTTGGAGTTGATTAATTCACATAGTCCCAAAAGTGCACACCATTCAGGCTTGAAAATTAGCAATAATATCGATAGACCTTGAAAGACGAGTGTAACATGATTTATGCTTCACTGAATCCATGGGCCCAAACCAAAGTTTAAGGCATTTCACTGTAGGTCCATCCAGTCTATTTCACTGTAAAGTCCATCCAAAGCAATAACGGCATTCCACAAAATAAAAGTCCATCCAGAACAGTAAAGGCAATCAATAGTGGTTCTTCTCTATAGAACGGGACAGTACCTCTATCACGCAACACGTTTCATCGCTACCTGTGGGAGTTTTTTTCAAGAGAGCTGATTGCCTTTGTGTTTCAGGCTGTCAAATCATATATAATAATAAATACACTCAAAATGGTGCAAATGCCCCAACACAGTCAGCCTATCTGACTTCCTAACACAGTCAGCAAAATAAAGATTCTATTTTTGATACAATTATATTGAATTGGAAAATAATTAGTATTTTTTATTTATAGATATACTGTAGATTTTAATTTTTTTGTATTTAAGAAACACCTGAAGCACCTGTTCTGTACAGTATTTGCTGTTTATTATTATGCTGACACACTCCCAGTGTTCAATGAAGATCTTTTTTTATTGTGCAATACTGGTCCACTTACTTCCTTTTTTTGTGTGCTTTTAATTCTCTGGCACCTGTTCCAGTCAATGGCCCCTTCCAAGCAGCAGACATTTAAAACACCAGCCCCAGAGTACTGGGCACATGACCCTTATTGAACATGATCTGCTTACCACAACAGCTTGCTTCTTTAGTATCTTAATCCATTGGCCCTGTAATATTCCTTTCCAGTTATGTCACTCATATTCCTTTACAGTAGGTACCATCACATACTTATTTAGTTATTTTTCTATTGTTTTCCACATAAGGCAAAAAAAACAAGCTCAGGGTTTATTACTTGTCCTGGCTGAGAAATAAAATTCTGCGCAATGATCCAGATGTAGAGAAGAGGCAAGGATGGGTTTCTGTAGGAGATTTGGAAGGCTGTGTACACTACAAAGTTGGTAAGTAAACATTCTGGGTTATTTTCAGTTAAAAAAAAATGCAGTATACATTATGTAGTTTCAGACAAGCCAGCTAAAAATCCTGTTGAGGTTTCTACATGCTCCAAGTTCACCATGTTGGATTATGGTAGACTGACACTCATTGTTGCATAAATCCCAAGTGGAAGTTTTATATTAAGTTTGTCAACACCTTTATATTAAGTTTATCAACACCAACACCTTATGTTACCTAAATAAAGAAATGTATTTGAGTAATAAGTCTGAAAACACAGGACTTGGTAGCCAGAGACCTATAGTTTGATAACGTTCTGTGATGATCCTCTGCTTTATTACATTTTCATAGTCCACTTTTCCATAATTTTGCACTGTACACAAAAAATAGACCAACCTGAACCACTTCTTTTTCTTTTGAAACTTTCAGCTGAATTCTAAAAGGAACATGGCTTTCTGTTGAGAAACATGAATAGAATCTAAAATGAGATGGAATGAAAAACAAACCACATAATGGCATTTTTCTATAGTTCCAAAGCAGATGTTCACCTCATAACACAATAAAGAAAAAAACCTGGTCATTTGCATTTGGTCTATAGAACTGTTTCAATGTGTAGGTGTTCCCAAATTTTTAATCCAGCTAATTCCAAGAAATGCCTGATTATAATATAAATACTATGTGGGCTGAAGCCCAATTGCGATTGACTGCACTCAATTAGTGTGATAAAGCACTTTAGTTACTGATAATGATCCTGCATGTCACTTAATAAGCAGAAAGAAAGTTTTACTTTGTGTGAATAAAAGAAAATTATACAGTAGGTTCTTTTATTGTATTAATTGTAAAATGAGTTGAGAGAATGGTTTACAGTTTACTTCAGGTGACACAAGATAGACAGTTACTGCCTATTGAGCAATGCAGTGGCTTGTAGTAACCAAACACATCATGGCATTAATAATGATATGTTACAGGCCTTTTTCAACCAGGGTGCCTTCAGGTTTCTTCAGGTGATGCCTTGGCAAAATGCCTCAAAATTGCCCAAAAGTTGTATACAAGCCAGCAGGAGTATCAAGCTTGCCCTTTCATTACATAGAGTCACAGGTTTTCATTGTGCACCATTACGACCTTCCAGCGACTGATATCCTAACATTCAATGACATTATTGGTTGAAAAAGAGTATGTTTGGTGCTTGAACAGCATGCTGAAATAGTAGTCTATACCAGTATGCAAAAGTGTATTTGCTTTGGAAATATAAAATCACGTGCTTTGAGATTGTGTGGAATTTTAAGGGGTGCCTTGATTGACTAAAAGGTTGAGAAACACTGCTTTACTAGTAGTAGCAGAAGTGATCCTGATAACCTTGCTTTTTACACACATTTTTCCTTCCTCTTGCATTTTTTTATTGGACACCATGGTAACCCCAAACATCTTTGTGTCCCTCTCCTCTAGAAAAGTTTAGTTTCAGACTCTTCATATTACTGGTGACTCTTCAAATAGCATCTGTAGGAGTCATGGCTAACATACATATGTGCTTCCACTTCTGCAAAGACTGTATTATTGATCAGTCATCTTAAATGATTTATTGGTTGCATTGTTTCTTTGTTGGCAAAAATCTTCCAATTGGACAAATAGACCAAATTGCAATGGGAACATTTTTTTTTTCTTTGACAATCCTTTCCAACTTGCATTAAGATACATAACCCATAGGGCTTCAGTCATAATTCCGACCTACTGCTTATGCATTTTAATGTCAGCTTATCTTTTTAGCCTTGTATAAACCTCTCTAACGAAATTTCTCTTCTGATGCTTAATATGCTTCTTGTCCAGATTGTACTCATCCATCAAGCCTAACTTTGTTGGGTCATCTCTACACAATGGTTACATTGCATGGACTTTTGTTTTTTTGCAGCCAGACTAACTATGTAACTATGTACACCATACCACTACTATACCACACAGAATATTATTATTTTTATTATACAGTATTTGTATAGCGCCAAAATGTTTGCTCAGCGCTGTACATTATAGTGGGAGACAGTACATGAGAAAATACAGTAACAATACAATACATGAGGGGTTCGAGGGCCCTGCTCCTTGGAGCTTACAATCTAGGAGGGAGAGGATAGTGGTACAGGAGGAAATGGCTGTGGGGGATGGAGTGGTAGGAGGAGTGGAGGAGATCGGATGTCAGGTGAGGGCGGGGTAGGCTTCCCTGAAGAGATGGGTTTTCAGGGTGTGCCTAAAGGTGAGGAGGGTAGGTGACAGTTTGATGGATTGGGGTAGTGAGTTCCAGAGGATGGGGGAAGACCTGGAGAAGTCCTGGAGTCGGACATGGGAGGAGGAGACCAGGGAGTTAGAGAGTAGGAGGTCTTGTGAGGAGCGAAGAGTACGTGTTGGGTGGTATTTGGATATCAGGTTGGTGAGGTAGTTTGGGGCAGTATTATGAATAGCTTTGTACGTCAATGTTAGTAGTTTGAATTTTATGCATTGGGTAATCGGAAGCCAGTGGAGGGAATGACAGAGGGGGGTGGCGGATGCGGAGTGGTTGGTAAGGTGGATGAGTCTGGCCGCTGAGTTCAGGATAGACTGAAGCGGGGATAGTCTGTGATGAGGTAGGCCGATGAGGAGGGAGTTACAATAGTCGAGTCGTGAGATAATAAGGGAGTGAATGAGTTGTTTAGTAGTGTCTGGGGTTAGGAACGAATGTATTTTGGAGATGTTGCGGAGGTGGAGCCTGCATGAATTTGCCAGCGATTGGACATGGGGCTGGAAGGACAGATTGGCGTCTAGAGTGACTCCTAGAACTTTGGCTTGCGGGGTGGGACTGATGGTGGCGTTATTGGTCATGATGGAGAGGATAGAGAAACAATTAGTTTTAAATTTGCTGTTGATCTTTCACATGCCTTTAAGTGTACTGTTCACCCTGCATTTTCACATCCAAGATGAAGGTGATGGTCAGCAGCAACATTTAATAAATTATTGTATTCCCTTATTTCATGCTGTTATCCTGTGTAGTGGAACTGCAATCATATTTAATAAAGCATTATAGTATACATTTTTTGCAGAGGTGGTACACACCCTTTAAAATAGCCACAATAACTGATTTTTTTACCATATTCATGACTGATTATTCTGTGAATGTACAGTATGTGGCATATAGGCAGTGTGGCAAGAAGATGATCCATTTTGATTTCTTATCCAATGGTTCCTTCTCAGATCTGGCCAGTACATACTACGATGTACTCAAGGACATGTCTTCAGAGTTTCTGAAAACAAATATCATGCAGAATATTCATATTCCCCAGCTGGCAGATCTACATTACCAATAACTACTGACAAAACTATGAAGGCTTCCATTGTAAGCAGGGGCATGGTATTCAGCATCTTGTAATTTTCCTTTGCATACTGAAGTGTATGTCCTAAATCCTTGACTGAAGATGGGTTAATTTGAATGATAACCGTTTTATTTGTCTGTTTAACTTTACTGGCAGAGATAAAGTGATTCTGTGCTATGCGCCTTAGTGCATATTTTTGTACTGTTAACAATATTTTTTGTTTCTTTGTAGTTAAATATGAGAGAATAAAATTCCTTGTTATTGCTCTGAAGAACTCTGTAGAAGTATATGCATGGGCGCCAAAGCCATACCACAAATTTATGGCCTTTAAGGTGAGTTATCCATCATTTCTGTATAAAATGTGCCAGTTGTGCACTGAACGGTGATGGTCCAACTACCGTTAAATTGTGCCTTCCAAAATATACATCCATTCTCTTCCTTCCTCCTAAAAGGATTCCTAATTTATCATAAATTTATTGTATCTGTTTAACATATGGTATATCATTTCCGGTCTATTATAAACTATCATATTTGTCTTGCAGCCATTGCATGCAAATACCATTGTTGTTAAGTGATAATGTGAAGCATGCACAATTATTTCATATTTTGGCATTCCATTTTTAAATTTGCTTTGGCCTTTCAGTTTTTAAAGTTGCTTTGACTTTCTAGTAATGCATCACTCTATACAACATATTCCAATCACCATGGGTACTACAAAACAACTACTTAAATCTGCAAGTATATCTCAAGCCAAACATTTTTTCATTTTAAGTATTTAAGTAGAGTTGGGAATCATTAAAACCTCTGTCAATTTTTTGCCTTCATTTCCTCTCTTGAGGACACAACAGGAAGTCAGAGCAAATCTCTCCAAAGTGAGGTAAATTTCCCCCTGATTGTCACTAAAGTAATTATTGTAACTCTTCTGAGCTCCAAGGCTGACAACACATGTTGTGAAGATATTGATCCTTCACTAAGAAATTCTCAATAGTGAGACTTCTGGCAGTCCTCAAAACCATTGTGAATGTCTGCAATCATCCATGCAATTAGTGATGGGCCAAACACACACACCCCGCCCCCCCCCCCCCCGTTCGGTTTGCAGTCAAAAACCGAAGGAAAATTCGACCGTGAACTTCAAACCCAGGGGTCAATTCACTAAGCGGTATCTTACTGCATTCAAGTATGCGGTAAGATACCGGACAGCATTTTTCAAAAAAAATGTTGGCATTCACTAGAAAATGTTACTAAAATGAGTTATATTATATGTCATGCAGTATTTTAATAGCGAAAACTCCCCACTGACAGCTGCATGTAAAAAGAATTGCAATTAAAAATTTAGCAAAAAATGGAGTGGGGTTCCCCCCATCCATACCATGCCCTTTGGGATGCTAGGGAGGCTACACAACGATCTAACAAAAGCCTATATACACTTTTCAAAGTAATACATTTCCATATTTCACAATGCCAACAAATCTAATTTTTTAAAAGCCAATCTGGCCAGGCAAAAACTCCAGACTCCACTCAGGATGAGAAAAACGATCAGCTTCTGATCACAGGACATTAGCTCATCATTGTGGTCAAGCTTTACAGTCAGTCATTTGCAGAACCAAAATTTGTAAATGCCTTATAAGAATATAAAAATCAGAAGTGTATTAAGTTTTGCTTGGTTATACCAAACAGTTTAAACGTTCACACCTAAATTATTATTATTACATAGTATTTATATAGTGTCAACAGTTCGCTCAGCGCTGTACATTACAATGGGAGACAATACATGAGACAGTACAATAACAATACAATGCAATACACGAGGGGTTCGAGGGCCCTGCTCCTTGGAGCTTACAATCTAGGAGGGAGGGGATAGTGGCACGGGAGGGATAGCTGTGGGGGATGGAGTGGTAGGAAGAGTGGAGGAGATCGACAATTAGCTGAGGGCGGGGTAGGCTTCCCTGAAGAGATGGGTTTTCAGGGTGCGCCTAAAGGTGAGAAGAGTAGGTGATAGTCTGATGGATTGGGGTAGGGAGTTCCAGAGGATGGGGAAAGCCCTGGAGAAGTCTTGGAGGCGGGCATGGGAGGAGGAGACCAGGGAACTAGAGAGAAGGAGGTTTTGTGAGGAGCGGAGAGTACGTTTTGGGTGGTATTTGGATATCAGTGATGTAGTTTGGGGCAGTGTTATGGACAGCTTTGTATGCCAGTGGAGGGATTGGCAGAGGGGGGTGGCGGATACGGTGTGGTTGGTAAGGTGGATGAGTCTGGCCGCAGTATTCAGGATCGACTGAAGCGGGGATAGCCTGTGGTGAGGTAGGCCGGTGAGGAGGGAGTTACAGTAGTCAAGTCGTGATATGATAAGGGAGTGAATGAGTTGCTTAGTAGTTTCCGGGGTTAGGAACGGATGTATTTTGGAGATGTTGGAGGTGGAGTCTACATGAGTTTGTCAGCGATTGGACCTGGGGCTGAAAGGACAGATTGGAGTCTAGGATGACACCAAGTACTCTGGCTTGCGGGGTGGGACTGATGGTGGCATTGTTGGTCATGATGGAGAAGTCAGGGGGGGCGTGGGCTGGGGGGGAAAACTAGGAGCTCGGGTTTGAAAAGGTTCAGTTTGAGGAAGTGGATTGACATTCAATCCGATATGTTGTTCAGTAGGCTAGTGATACGGGTGGAGACTGAAGGGGTGAGGCGAGGGGTAGAGAGATAGTGTCACATACCTGATGGGAGACTGAAATGACGAGGTCGGCCTCACTTGTGTCACTAGCCCTGACCCCGCTGGAGTTGGAACAGAAGGAGTCTAGGACCCGGGGGAACAAGAGCGCCAGTAGTTGTTGTTTGCAGCTCTTGCAGATGATGACCTTGGAAGGCTGATGATCCTCTGATTTTGGCACAGTAGTAGTAGTCAGAGCAGGTTTTTTAGATTGCCAGGCGTGCACCAGAGCAAGGCAGGTTATGAGGACAATAGACAGGGTCAGTGTCATGGGATAACCAGGGTCATCAATAGTCGGGCAGCATGGTACAGAATCATAAGGAAAAGCCAAGGTCAGGAGCAGAGCCGAAGTCAGGAACCAGTATCAATCAGGAGAGCAATCAAAGTCAGGTGAGGAACAAGCCGGGTCAGCAACAAAGGAATCAACAGGAACAAGCAGGACACGGGGAAGCTGAAGACCAGTCAGCACTGAACATGAGCAGAGACACTCCTTTAAATAGGCTGTCTGGCGCCAATCTTCGCCGTGCGTGTGCGCGATCGCGCATTTCTGCGCGCATGCGCACAACCGGCAATTCTCCTGCGGGAATTCCTATGCGCATTTCCGATCGCGGTTCGACTTTCTGGAAGTCCCTTACAGATAGATTTGCATGTCATCAGCATAGAGATGGTAGTTGAAGCCATGAGAGTGTATCAGTTGGCCAAGGGAGGAGGTGTAGATGGAGAAGAGAAGGGGCCTGAGGACAGAACCCTGAAGGACTCCAACAGAGAGGGGGAGGTGGCAGCGTTATAGGTAACACTGAAGGAGTGGTGTGATAGATAGGAAGAGAGCCAGGAGAGAGCGGAGTCTCTGAGGCCAAGAAAGTGTAGTTTTTTGAGGAGGAGGGGGTGGTCGACTGTGCCAAAAGCCGTGGAGAGGTCGAGGAGTAGGAGCACTGAATAGTGGCCATTAGCTTTGGCGGTTAGCAGGTCGTTGGTGAGTTTGAGTAGGGCAGTTTCGGTGGAGTGTAGGGGAAGGAAGCCAGACTGTAGGGGATCAAGGAGGTTGTTGTCGTTGAGGTGGGAGCTTAGCCAATTATAGACTAAGCGCTTAAGGAGTTTGGATGTAAATGGCAGCAGGGAGATGGGTCTAAGGTTGTTCAGGTCGGTGGGATCCAGGGAGGGTTTTTTAAGTATGGGAGTGATGTGTGCATGCTTCAGAGGAGAGGGGAATGCACCAGTAGAGAGGGAGAGATTAAAGATGTGGGTGAGGGAGCGTAAGATGGAGGAAGAGGGAGATTGTAGGAGTTTTGAGGGGACAGGGTTGAGGGGGCAGGTGGTGAGACGGGCTTCTGAGAAGACCTTAGTGACCTCTTCAGTGGTAAATAAGTCCAAGCATGAAGCAATTTTCATTCTTGTACCTATAAGCCGGCAGCAGAACCACACTTAATACAAAGCTAATACTCTTGTCCCAAGGGCTTGCATCTAAGAAAAATCTTTCACACTGTGCTTTTCACAAGAGGGAGAAGGTACCCAACTTCTGTTTTTATTAAAGGAACAGTTACCCTGTAAAATACCAATTTTGCTTAGCTTTTTTTAGCTTAATTTTCAAAAAACATATAGAAGAAAGTCACTAACAATTAACATTAAATAGGTTTGAATAATTGATTGATAAAAAATAAACTGCTACTATTTCACCAACTACTCATTTCTCCATGTTGCATGCTCCAGTTTCAGTAAATCTCCTTGAGAGTGTCCATTAGCACATGGCAAACACGCCTTCCCTTCAGGAGACATATTCAAGTGAACACAGGATTCTGTAGGGACTTCTAGTAATAAATCTTGTAATGAGCCCTAGTACTTTCAAGGCCAAATATTCATACTCGGCTTTGAGCTTTTATACAATCCAGAATAGGGGGTGACAAGGTAGATAATTTTGTTCATATCTGATTGGCTTCTCTAATTTTTTTGCACTTAATATGATGGCACTTTTTTTGCATATCGGGATAATATCTACAATTATAGTTAAAATTTAACAACTCATTGAAGACCTTTTGTTGAAAAAAAAAAAGCAAAATGTGGCTTCCTTTTCCATTCCTGCTAACCTTTGTACACCTGTTGTAGTTTTGATGGGTTTAGATAGAGCATTGAGCCAGTCAATTTCCAAGCCTGCTTGAAAACTACTTCAGATTACTTCTAAGTGTCTGGAGGCAAGCAATAATCAAAATTACGGTCCTGTGCTATTTCCTGCCACTTGGTATATTTTTGGTCTTGATAAACATTGTAGTGTTAGCTTGACTCATACTGTGAATAAAAATGATAACGTTTCGAGAAAGAAAAGGCTGAATGCCACTTTTGAAACAAATTAATAAAATGTATCTGTCATCTGTTAAATATTTTTATTGTTAAAGGCCTTAGAATTAAGTTCTTCACACTGTGATGGCCATTTATGTACTTTATAGTTTTTAAATAATCTTTATAAATGTTTAAAATGTATTGCATTTCATTTTACATTTTCTTCCATTTTAGTATGTTTTCTTAATGGGTTGTTCAGTCCAAATATCCCTTTATGAATCAAAAGCAATAAGTAGGACCTAACTAATTGAAAACCCCCACAATTTAATGCATATCATTTTTGGGACATTACAGGGCCCAATACTCTCCAGCAACATTACTAGAATGGTGTTTGTTTTTGTGAGCCTCTTCAATGTAAAACACTAGGCAAATATATATGAGCTGGAATTGGCATACTTTGGGCCTGCATTATTTTCATCTTTTTGGGAATAAAAAATGTTATGCCTGATGTGCCAAGCTGATACTGCCTGGGAAAGGGGATACGTTTTATTAAAATAACAGCTTATTGGCTAACTGATGCTGTTTGCTTTCCTGAAATTCATAGGTTTTTTAACCCTTGCCTACACCCTTAAAAACTCTAGACAATATAATACATTGTAGAACAATTTAACTTCTGTTTATGAATAAATTTAACATAGTTGCCCCTTTTAAATAAAACATTAATTCAAATCCTGGTGAAATTATATGAATCAAGAAGAATCATGGTTAAACCCTGAATCATTGAAAGGGGGCCATTGACTACTCCTATGAGTCTGATGTCACCTTTTGCTTAAAATTTTCATTATTCAGAGTTTCAGATTATCTCAATTTCAGAATCACAACAGTAACAAAATTCAACAAATCTGAATTAAATTATAACAAAACAAATTATCCAAATTCAAATTTGAAAATTATTTTGAAAATGAATGCAAATTCAAAGTGGAAACATTTTGCAATAAATATAGTAAGGGATGAAAGTGAAATAAGATGATGATTCCTAGAATAGAATAGAAAAGATTAGAATGGAATAAAATAAAACAGAATAGAATAAAAATGGAATACAAAATAGACTGAATATAGCCATCTTCTGAAATTTGAATTTCAAAGCAATTTGAAAATAATGAATATACAAAATAAATCTGAATATCAAAAATGAATTTAAAAAAAATAGTTTTAACAAAACGAATATGATTAAACAAATTTGTCAACTTAACGAACTGTCTTGGACTAGGTCACTTACAGACCATTTACCGTGATCTACCAGTGAGCCAAATTAATATGAGAATACGTGCACGTGGAAGTAAGACACTGACACCTCGCAGTAATGCCAACTTCCTAAAATTCTGTTTTATTGAGGAACTAACAGTATCATTTATAGGGCTTATGATGCAGGCAAAGCATATACATTGATTGGGTGAAAAGTCCACTGGGTTTCTGCGTGTTCGTCCATCCGTGTTGATATCTTCCAATCATTGTCCCCAAAGAGACTCATTCCCTTTTATGGGGGTTGTTTACATTAAAAGATACTTTTCTCCTAATGAGTCACCAAGGGTGAGACTCCGGATGAAGGCGCCATCTTAATTATCATCATTGTTCTGTCAACCTATATCTGATTGTTTACTTAAGAGAGTAAGGAATTTAAAGAGCAAGATACAGACAGTAGCAAGACTATAAAATTGTCATTTTACTGATCATCTAATAAAACGTGGACTGTCAATCACAATCCACTACAGAACGAATCCGAAACAAAACAATGTCTATCTCTATTTCTATCTTGCACATCGATACTCTTAAAGATGCAACACTGGATCTGATTAGTATGCCTTAACAATGCCTAGGCTGGAGAGTCACAATGTTTGTTCATTTTAATATGTAGAACCTTAAAGGCAAACATTTGCCAAAACTTTTATTTATCCAAAATATTTGTTTTATATAAAGGTAGGAAATACTAGATAGATTTGTATTTACTTTGTGTGCCTATTGCAGAGATTTCCTTTGACCTCTTGGAATAAATAAATCTTATAGAGGCCTTTAGTTCTACTTTACATATTTGTAGGTTACACTAACTGATAACTTTAAGTTGCCACCCTACATAGAAGGTGCTTTGAAGTGGGTCCAATAAGACCTTTTACTTCTTTAGCAGACAAATAAAAGCTAGAATGTCACATGTAGCCCTAACCAACTTCTATAGGTGTGCTGTGGAGTCAGTCCTTTTTTTGTGCTTTACTGTTCTGGGATTTGATCTGTACAGGATTTTAAAGCATTGCAGCAGGTGGTAAAAACAATACAGAGGAATACTTGCATGTGGTTTCCAACAGAGATATTTAAATAAATTGTTTCCTTTGGAAAGCAGGCTGTATTTAAAACCGTATTTTTTCACTCCTGCATGACCACCTTTCTCCTTTCTGAGGTCTATCAGAATGTACACATCCAGGCTAACGGACAGTTTTTATCCTACAGCTATACCAGTTTAACATGGTCAGTAATTGTATTTTGCCTATTTATTACTTTTATTTAAGATTTCTTTGTATACTGCTGCTATTTATTATACACTTTGTGCAGTCTACCTTTTGTCAAACTGGTCGGATGCATACAAGACAGCACTTCATTGTATCCAGTTCTTTGTGCCTGGGATGATTAAACTTGGACGTGATATACCAAAAAATGTTAACATGCTAGAAGTATGCAGCGCTTGCAGTTTTCCTTTGAATTCTTGTGAATTGCTGGCAACAGGTACTTTTGGCTTATTTCTAAATAGAGTGAAATGCCCCTTCTAAGCTCTCCGCAGGACAATTCCGGAAATGGTTCACGCTGCACCTACATGTCATGTTTTTATAAAATAGAAAGCACGGTGTTGAAAATGTAGTGTCCTAAAGAAATCTCACAAATAGGAAAAGAGCTCTGACAAATGACCCCAGGTCCTGTTACAGGATTCCACCCTCACCTAGAACTTTTTTGAACATTCAATACAATGAATGGCTTTTCAAAAAACATTTTATTGAGTCTTAAAGCAAATGAAACAGGAACCACATTTATGAAACACACAGCAGTGGTAAATATATATATATATATATATATGTGTGTTTTTAAATAAATTAACCCTGTAGCTATTTCTATATTGTGATGTACTAGCAGAAGCAGTTTTCTGCAAACATTTCATCCTTGTTTTGCCTTTTTACAGTCATTTTCATCTCTGCATCAGAAACCATTATTTGTTGATCTTACTGTTGAAAATGGACAAAGACTGAAGGTTATCTATGGATCTTCGGTGGGATTTCATGCCATTGATGTTGATTCTGGCACAGTATACGATCTATACTTACCCACCCATGTAAGTGCTATTTATTTATTTATTACAGGTACTTATACAGCCCCGTCAATTTGCACAGCACTTTACATATACTGTATATTGTACATTCACATCAGTTGCAAACCCTCAAGGAGCCTAAAATCTTAGATTCCTATTTTACATTCATATATACCCATATTAGGGCAAATTTAGATAGGAGCCAACTAACCTACCTATGTCTTTGGAGTGTGAGAGGAAACAGGAGCACACAGAGGAAACTCACACAAACACAGGGAGAACATGTAAGCCCCATGCAGGTAGTGCGTGTGTTTTTATATTACCAAAAGTCAGTAAAATACATGTTTGTTTCTTCAGGGAAGAGCATAAAAGTACACAAGAGATAAAAAGTAACCACATTTAAAACACAATTATAGAAAATATAGTTTATAGTTGGCGCTTTGAAATGATGCATAAGTTGAAACAACCACATTGTATTTTATAGTATCAAATGAAGCTACCAAGTGGAGATAAAGAATTGACATAAACAGGAGCCAATATGTATTTTCACCACTCCTGACTGTCACTGTCCAGATTTTTCCATAATGATCTTTTTTCTTTAACATTGTGAGATGTTCTGAACTTAGAAGAGTCATTTCAACTGATCATTTACTGGTCTGTGAGAGTTCCTCCTAGTAACTTGCAGAAACAATGAATGATGTCCTTGGTACTTACAGATTGTTAGATTTGTGATATGGGGTTTTGGTTAGCTTAGTGATGGTGTGTGTTTTTAAAGTGAGCACACGTCAGTCAGAACTCTATCTAAGGACACGGCAGCCCACTTTTATTTAAAATGGAAACACATTTCACAAACCAGCTGCACATGCAGGGATTCTTCTTCAGCAAATATAAGCAATGAAAAATGCTAGCTCACCTGGCTACACTTAAACTGCAATGCTGCTATTCGCACTGGTCTCCCAGATCATAGGTTCTTCAGGCTCACTCAGCTGTCACGATATAAGGTCAGGTTCAGAGACCAGTTGCTACAGCAGTTGTAAGGCTTACCTGAAACCAGCAGGATTGGTACACCAGCGGCCCACCCTGGGAATGACGCAGGCTCACCTGAGGTGCGGGGTCTAAGCATCCACCGGTCTTCCCCAGAGCTCCTAATGGTGGAGATGGATTTGGCTGCGTGTGAATGCCAGGTCACAGGTCTCAGGATCACCCCACCAGGGAATGAGTAGGCTGGAAACCAAAAGCGGATCAATCAGTTCAGGGATTAAACAGAAGCGGAGTCAGTCACAAGCCAAGGGGTCGGTCACCAATGGTAGTAGATAGGATGAGGCAGAATCGTAGTCAGTAGCAAGCCAAAGGTCGGTAACGTAGATGAAGACAGCAGCAGGAACAGTAAGCAGGATATTGGCTGGTAAGGCACAATAATCTGGCAACCAGGAAGTGCAGAGACATGGCTTTTATAGGAAGTTCATGGGAGGAGCAAGGAGTTCAAGGTTCAAGACAAAACAGGGCAAAGACAGGATCATCCAAAGAATTGTCAAGGGAGCTGTCCAGCATTCCAGGTGGCTCAGCGAGAAGAAACACTGTCTCTCACCGCAGAAGGCCCAGGTTCGATTCCAGGCTCTGACAGTACTCCCCTCCTCACAGGACGTCCCCTGGATGTCTTAGGACCAGGCTTGTGGGGAAACCTCTGGTGGAATTCTCTTGTTAGTCTAGGAGCATGAACATTTTCCTCAGGCTCCCAAGAATTTTCCTCTAGCCCATATCCTTCCCATTGGACCAGATATTGCAACTTCCCTCTAAACATCCTAGAATCAAGAATCTTCTCCACCACATATTCTTCTTCGCCCTGTACCTCAACAGGTGGAGGAGGTGGAAGAAATCTACCAGAGAAAGGATTTTCATGAAATGATTTGAAAAGCGATACATGAAAAACCGGGTGAATCTTCATACTGTCAGGAAGTTTTAAGCGAAAGGTAACTGGGTTGATCTGAGCCGAAATCTGAAAAGGACCAACAAACTTTTGACCCAACTTAGCAGATGGCACATGCACCTTCAGATTCTTCGTTGATAACCAAACTTTGTCACCCACATGAAACGTAGGAAGTGCTCTCCGGTGTCTGTCAGCAGCCTTTTTGTAATATTCCTGAGCTTCCCTCAAAGTCTCTATCAATTTCTCCTGAATCTCCTGCAATGTAGTTAGTCTGTTGGTAACAGCAGGAATTGGAGTTGTGATAGGGAGATCAGGAATAAAAACTGGATGATAACCGTTGTTTAAGTAAAAGGGACTTTGAGAGGTGGAACTATGTTTAGAATTGTTGTATGCAAACTCTGCAGTGGGAATACAGTCCACCCAGTCATCCTGAAGATAAGTGACAAAGCATCGAAGATACTGCTCCATTGTTTGATTAGTTCTCTCAGTCTGACCATTAGACTGGGGATGAAAAGCAGAGGACAGATTAATTGTAACACCCAAGGCTGAGCAAAAGCTTTTCCAAAATTTTGAAGTAAACTGCACACCTCTGTCAGACACCACATCATCAGGGATTCCATGCAGTTTAAATACTTCTCGAACCATTAGTTCTGCAGTCTGTTCAGCAGTGGGCACCCCCTTCACTGGAACAAAATGGGCCATCTTTGTGAGACGGTCAACCACCACCAAAATGGTGGTCATTTCTTTTGAGGGAGGTAAATCTACCACAAAATCCATAGAAATAGACCCCCATGGTCTCGATGGAACAGGGAGTGGCTGAAGCAACCCCAAAGGAGAGGCTCGGGGAGTTTTATTGCGTGCACAGGTCAAGCATGAGGCCACATAGCGTTTGACATCCTTCTTGTACCCCGGCCACCAAAAGGAACGTGACAACAGTTCTTCGGTCTTAGTAACTCCAAAATGCCCAGCAAGTTTGGAATCATGAACCAACTTGAGAACTTCCACCCGAACAGATTCAGGTACATAAAGATGATGTCCTTGAACCCAAAAGCCATTTTTGTACACCAGGTTCATGTCCCTAGGAGGATCATTGAGAAGTGGGTCATTATCATACCCCTCTTTGAGAAGACTCAAGAACGTCTTTGCACTTGTGGCCCCTAGGAAGTTCTTTTGTGTTAGGATGGAATATTCGGAGTTGCGCTCCAGGAGAGGCTCGGACAACATCCTTGATAAGGCATCGGCCTTACCATTCCTCGATCCCGGTCGATATGATATAACAAAATTAAATCTGGAAAAGAATAGAGACCAGCGAGCTTGTCTAGAAGACAATCTCTTGGCCGAACGAATAAATTCCAGATTTTTATGGTCTGTGAGAACAGTTACAGGATGATTAGCTCCTTCTAGCAGATGCCTCCATTCAGAAAAGGCTTCCTTAATTGCCAGTAGCTCTTTATTCCCAATGTCGTAATTTCTTTCGGCTGAGGACATCAAACGGGAGAAGAAGGCACAAGGATGAAGCTGCATCTTTTCACCACTTCGCTGAGACAGGATCGCTCCCACGGCAGAATTGGAGGCATCCACTTCCACTGTAAAGGGTAGTTCAGGATCCGGATGTACCAAAATTGGTGCAGAAGTGAAAAGAGTTTTTAGTTTTTCAAACGCAGCTTGTGCCTCAGAGGTCCACACGAAGGGTACCCCTTTCTTTGTAAGCTGTGTGATTGGAGCTATCACTTTAGAAAAGTTTCTTATAAATTTTCTGTAAAAGTTGGCAAACCCAACGAAACGTTGAATTTCCTTAACATTTCCAGGTGCTGACCAATCTACCACTGCTTTGATCTTCTCAGGATCCATGCTCACGCCCTCTGGAGAAATGATATAGCCTAAAAACTGGATCTGGGTTTGTTCAAACTCACATTTTTCCAATTTAATGTAGAGTCTATTCTTCCTTAATCTTTCAAAGACTGTGCAAACATGTTTGCGGTGCTCCTCCCAATTATTGGAAAAGATAAGGATATCATCTAGGTAGGCAATCACAAATTGGTCCAGCAGATCATGAAAAACATTGTTGACAAAATGTTGAAATGTTGCAGGGGCATTGCAAAGCCCAAACGGCATCACCAAGGACTCGAAATGCCCATACCTGGTTCTGAAGGCAGTCTTCCATTCGTCTCCTTGACGAATGCGGACAAGGTTATATGCCCCTCGTAGATCAAGCTTGGTAAAGATCTTGGCAGAGCGAAGTCTTTCCAACATTTCAGAGATCAAAGGTAATGGATAGCGGTTTTTAATAGTAATTTTATTCATGTCTCTGTAGTCAATGCATGGACGCAAGGTGGAGTCTTTCTTTTCAACGAAGAACAGGGCTGCCCCCGCTGGAGAAGTTGAGTGTCTAATAAAGCCGTTCTCCAAATTCTCATCGATCCACACCCTGAGTACTTTTAATTCAGGTTCCGACAGATTGAAGAAGCGGCCAAAAGGTATTTCTGCCCCTGGGAGCAGCTCAATGGGGCAATCATATGGGCGATGAGGGGGTAATAGATCTGCATTCTTCTTGTCACAGACGTCCCGAAACTCATGGTAATGTGTGGGCAAGTTGTCATATGACTGGGTAGCCACTATATCACCTTGCGCTTCCTTGGTCGGTGATGAACTTGGTCGGCAAGGTTTTTTGCAATGTTTTTCACAGTGGGAGGACGTAAAATCTATAGTCCGTGCTCCCCAGTTGATGGAAGGATTATGAGTGGAGAACCAAGGAATGCCCAGGATGATGGGAAACTTGGGTGATGTAATCAGCTGAAAGCTGATGGTCTCACAATGGTCAGCCTCAAACAACAGTTTCAGGGGGACCGTTTTATGGGTAACAGGTCCTGAAGATAAGGGTGACCCATCAACTGTCTCCATATCAATAGGGGTAAATGTGTCTCTTGCGTCAATATTATTGCTGTTGGCAAACTCTATATCCATAAAGTTCCCCCCCGCCCCGGAGTCCAGCATAGCTGAGCAGGAGATTTCATGGCCCTCAAATACAAGTTTAATAGGGATAACAAAGTGAGAAAGTAGGGAGTTCACTTTATTCTCTTCAGAAATCAGTGGGGAGACAGACTGGCTTATAGAGTTTATGTGTTCAGGCTCAATCACATCAGTCACAGCAATAGTTCTTTTAACCTTGTTAGGACAATTAATTGCATAATGACCAGAATCCCCACAATAAAGACATAAATTCTCTGAACGTCTTCTCTCTTTCTCCTGCATGGAGATGGATCTCTTGATTGCATCAACCTGCATAGGCTCAGGAGTGTTAGAACCCAGAGAGACTCTTGAATCCTGCTGAACAAATGGACTAGCAGAGAGATGCATGCCCCTATTACTTCCAAGTATTCCCAGCTTCTCCTTTCTCCTTTCTGTAAGTCTTTGATCGATTCGGATACACAATTGGATGAATTCCTCAAGATCATTAGGAGTATCACCTCTGGCAAGCTCATCCTTTACCTGTTCAGAAAGCCCTTGGCGGAACTGGCTCTTTTGTGCTGCAGGGTTCCAAGTGGTATCTGCAACCCAACTTCTGAACTCGGCTGTGTATTCAGCGACCGAGCGTCTACCCTGCCTTAGACTATGTAATTTTGCTTCGGCAGAAGCACAACGGTTGGGATCATCAAAAACCTGATTCATCGCGGTCAAAAAGGTATCAAAATTATTTAGAATGCCATGGTTTTGCTCTATATAAGGGGAGGCCCAAGCTAAAGCTTCCCCAGTAAGAAGCCCAATAATAAACATTACCTTCTTTTTCTCTGAAGGAAACGCAGCAGGGTACATTTGAAAATATATGCGACATTGATTAAGGAAACCCCTGTATTGGCGGCGGTCTCCATTAAACTTAGATGGTTGGGGCTGGGGCATATGTGAGCTAGGATCATCACGGTTCAGCAGTTGCCTCTGCAGAGCCTGAATCTCTCCCTGTTGCCTATCCACAATGCTTTCCAGTTTGGCAACTTTTTCCTGATGGGTAACCCCAAATTCCTGCAGCTCAGCAATTTGCTGCCTAAGAGGATTCACAACATTTGCTATAGCGGCCTCCATGTTTGGGCCAGATTATTCTGTCACGATATAAGGTCAGGTTCAGAGACCAGTTGCTACAGCAGTTGTAAGGCTTACCTGAAACCAGCAGGATTGGTACACCAGCGGCCCACCCTGGGAATGACGCAGGCTCACCTGAGGTGCGGGGTCTAAGCATCCACCGGTCTTCCCCAGAGCTCCTAATGGTGGAGATGGATTTGGCTGCGTGTGAATGCCAGGTCACAGGTCTCAGGATCACCCCACCAGGGAATGAGTAGGCTGGAAACCAAAAGCGGATCAATCAGTTCAGGGATTAAACAGAAGCGGAGTCAGTCACAAGCCAAGGGGTCGGTCACCAATGGTAGTAGATAGGATGAGGCAGAATCGTAGTCAGTAGCAAGCCAAAGGTCGGTAACGTAGATGAAGACAGCAGCAGGAACAGTAAGCAGGATATTGGCTGGTAAGGCACAATAATCTGGCAACCAGGAAGTGCAGAGACATGGCTTTTATAGGAAGTTCATGGGAGGAGCAAGGAGTTCAAGGTTCAAGACAAAACAGGGCAAAGACAGGATCATCCAAAGAATTGTCAAGGGAGCTGTCCAGCATTCCAGGTGGCTCAGCGAGAAGAAACACTGTCTCTCACCGCAGAAGGCCCAGGTCCGATTCCAGGCTCTGACATCAGCCTATGCTTGCAGCACCTCACAGCACATGTGTTTACCATTGTGTATTTGTCCCATTGTTAATTGAGTTAATTGAGTCAACTATTGTTTCTTCTGGCGGCTAGTCCTCCTGGAGGTTCCTACATGATGGGGTTAGTCTTGTGTCAACTTTACCTTGTTACCTAATCAGTGTGGGGTTTATCCCAATGTGTAATATGTTTTTATTGTTTATGTGGGGACTGCCCATATTTCTGAGGTGTATAAAAACCTGAATTCCTGTTCAATAAAGGAGTTCCAGTTTGCACTTAAGCTAGTGTTGTCTAGTCCTTGGGTGCAATGCCAAGCTATAACACCTTTGTCTTGTGTCCCAGTGGCGAGGAAGCAGTTCTCTGACAGAAGCATCCAGGCAGGATGCCAGGCAGTCCATCACAACCAGCAACTGCCTATGGCTTTTCCCATCCTCTTAGCTTACTGCAAGAGTATGGAGGTTGTAAGTTGGGCCCATGGACTTCTCCTGGGCCCTGTTCTCCTACCTAGATTGCCTTGTAAGTGATTTGGTTCTGCTGCCATTGCTAAGCTACTTTAAAAGAGAAAAAACTACTAGTTGCGCTATAGACATGCTGATCCTTTGTCTATACATGCTGCAAGCATATTCCGAACCAGCAATTTAGCAAAAACCACTTAGCCTGGCAGCTAGCATTCTCAAAAGGAAGTCAATAATGGCAGCTAAAATATTTGTAACTCCGGGTGGATTTTGCAATCTGCTCTCCCCTGAATACCACACTGTTTACTCCACACTGTGCCCTGTATTTTACATGCCATTCATCATTCATACCTGTGGTGTCCACTGGAGTAGTCTCTGCTAGATGTAGGGAAGTCTGGTCATGTGACCAGTCAAAGGTATGGCCTGTCTCTCCTCCTATGCACTTTTGTTTTCATTAATTAAAATGAATGCAGCTTCATTTGCTTTAGAGTTCATGAGCAAGAGAAGCATCAGGCACATTTGTAAACCACACTGAAAAAAGCACACACTTCTTAAAGCCCAACTCCAGGAATTAAAAAAAAATCCACCCTTGTTGCAGTGCAGCCTCCCACACAGCAAGCAGTTAAATGCTTGCTATCTCTAGGGGTAAAGTACAAGCTATAGTACTTACCTTATAGTAGCTATAGTACTTACCTTACATCCCCGATCCAGCCAGCTCAAGCGCTCTCCTCTGCATGAAGCTTCTATCTCTGGGTAGAGCTTCAGTGCCTTCACATACTGTACAATACAGAGATATTAACCAATTCAATACCGGGCAATTTTACACCTTCCTGCCCAGGCCAGTTTTCAGGTTTCAGCGCTCTCACACTTTGAATGACAATTGCGCGGTCATACAACATTGTACCCAAACTAAAATTTTATCATTTTCTTCACACAACTAGAGCTTTCTTTTGGTGGTATTTAATCACCACTGGGGTTTTTATTTTTTGCTAAATTAACAAAAAAAGACCAAATATTTTGAAAAAAACACACGTTTTTCTTTGTTTCTGTTATAAAAGTTTGCAAATAAATAATTGATCTTCATAAATTTAGGCCAAGATGTATTCTACTACATGCCTTTGGTGAAAATAACCCAAATTAGGATGTATTTTTTAGTTTGTAGGAGAGTTATAGAGTTCACAAACTATGGTATAGATCTGAATATTGATCAATCCTGAAGTACTGACAGCCAATCTAATTTCTTGAGGTCCAAGAATGTCAGAACAGTACAGATATCCCTCAAATGACCCCTTTTTGCAGAGTAGACAGTCCGACATACTTCATAAGAGGCATGGCGAGTTTTTTGAAGTTGTATTTTTTTTGTCATAATTTTTCAGAAAATGAGAAAAAGCAAAAAATTATTTTCACTATATTTTTTTTACATACTGTCACTAGTGCAGTACAGCATCTTCATATAACTGGCATGGCGGTGATCAGGGACACTGACTGGTGACAGTATAAAAAAAAAATGTATTTATTTATTTATTTTTTTTATATTAATTTAAATTTTTTATTACTTTTTTCTTTTTTTTTAATTTTTTTTTCATATTTCACTATGTCCAAAGTAGTACAATGTTACCATAGTAACATTGTACTACTTTGGGGAAGTGATCAGTATTTTTTAATTTTTTTTTTTTTACACAATTTGCTTATAGTAAAGAATTACTTTGCTATAAGCAAGCATTTACCTGAATGACATCGATTCATTTAGGGGTTTTTTTTTTCATGCTTAGCTGTGATTTGGCCACAGCTAATCACATGATGTGTGCATGTGATTAGCTGTGACCATTCACAGCTAGACACTAGTATACAATGGATGGCATGAATGAAGCCATCCATTGTATACAACTGTCATGTGACCTGGTGTGATTGGTCACAGCAGATCACATGGTACCGGGAACGGGGCCGATACTCAGATCTGTCATTGGCCGTGTCCGAGGAACACGGCCGGTGACAGATCGCGCCGCTGCGTGGCTCTGCAAGCACGAAAAGTGCGCATGTGCAGGAGGACACCATATGGCGTCCACCCGGAACGCTGATGACATTTGCCGGCCGCCATTCGGCCATAGGGCGGGTGGCAAATGGTTAAGGCATCATGCACACTGAGCATTTATCCAGCTCTTCTAAATACCTTTCTCCTGGCAGAAGAAAAGCAGCATCCAAAGTGCACCTAAATTTGCATTTTTGAAATTGCTTTTAGGTGTGGTTAGGGTCATCAAGTGCTTGAGCGTTCATTCGTTTCATTGGCCAGAATATTTCTCTTCTAATCGCGCTGGCTCTGGGTTTTTTCTTCTTTGAAATGGCCCTACATCTAAATGCCTGTAAAATCCTGTGTACATGGACATATAGGCTAACATTGAGGGGCGTTTAGTGGCAGACAAAAGTCAAAAGCCCTTAAAAGTGGCGTTTTTGAGGTCCTGTGTGCATGAGGCCTAACCCTGTATTATACATTGTGGAAGCTTTAATAACAAAAGTGTGTAAAGTCTCTGTTTCTTATGTCTTTAAAGAGAATATTTCTGGATAAGGGAACATTTGTATTTCAAAACTGCTGCTCACACACCGAGGAATTCACTGGAATATTTTTTGTGGTATTTGTATCTAGTGATAAGCTAGATCTGTCACCTAATATTTTTTGATAAAATAACTTGGAACATTCTGAGCACAGAATTTTGACATATTCCCATTGGTAGTAAGAGAGAGGGCTCAGTGCAGATTTAGACTGCTTTTGATGGTTTACTTATGTTATGTTCTGAAACTGAAAGTACAAATGCCTCAGTGACCTACTTTAATTCTCCAGTGTACTGAATATGAACATCTTAAAGGTTACTGGTCAAAATACCGTGCCTTGTACTGTATTTTAAAATTCACTCTAAACATAAGACAGGGTCTAACGTGTTGCCATAGGCATCATAGGCTGCTGGTCTATCCGATACTTTTGCTCCGAAAATGGAACATGGAATGTAAACCTTTTTTATGCTTCGTGTTGGATAGAGTAGTAGATGAGCTAGAATATCTGTCTGGTGCTTATTGCTGCCTGAAGTCTCATTGCAGCAATTACCCCTTTCCAGGATAGGAATTGAGAAAATGCCAGTTGAGACCCGGATAAAAAATAAACTTATGGAGGATGTAGCTGTCAAAGTCCTACCTTTTTACCAGAGGTTATGTTACTCCATGTGCTGGCATCCATCTTGGATTTCTGCAGAGCATGGTGGGAATCTTTTATGCCTTCAGGTCTCTGAGGTCCATCCCCCAGAGGGGTGTGGCTGATGACATATAAGACTGTGTTCCGCACATGCTCTTTGCACTTGTGTCTTGTGTCTTTGTGTTGCTGTTACTCTGTTCTGACTCTCGTGACTCTCCTGGAATCTGACTCGGCTTGTGACCTGACCATTCTTTGTGTTCTCCTTTGATCTGACCCTCCGTTGCTGAACCCGGCTCGTGACCTGTGATTCTCGTCTGCTGTCCTGTACCGTTTTTGTCTCGTTGTTGTTGACCCGGCCTGTCTGGCTGGGGTGCCTCGGGGGCCGCGACCTGGTTCCATCCCCACCATCAGGGGCCCTGGTGAAGGGCAGCCTGAGACTTAGACTCCGCGCCCTGGGGGACTTCGGTTTGTGGGTGGTGGTTGTCGTCAGCCTGTGCGTTACATTGATATTAGGCCTGCCTGTCCGTTTCCCAGCTCCTGCCCTGACAGTAGCCCTCAGTCATTCTGCTACTGCTGTTCTTAATTCGAATAAGATGTAACTGTGGAAACATTATCACCAAAACAGAATGTGGGAGAATGTGAACACCCTGCAACAAGACACAGACAGCAATAAAAAAAGTAGACATTCCAACCCTTTCAAACTCTACCAAAAACTAAACATGTTGGCTATAGTTGCATTTGCAGCCCCATTGTGAATGTTCAGACTCAAGTAGCTCCCTACTTAATCCACAAATGAGCTCTGTGACAATTCAATCCATGTATGTTAATAAAGCTATAGCTATATGAACTTTTATTTACTTCATTAAAGATTTTCCTAGGATTTTGGTGTATTTTCCAGCCAGCAGTGAACAATGTAGAGCAATTTCCTTCAGATACAAATGTATGGAATATAATTGATTTACGTAATTAATATTTAAATTGCTTCATGAAATACATTTACATTCTTATTACTACATCATTCCTTTGTTGGTAATAAAGGATTTATTATCTACTTTCATTTTATTTGTTTAGTAGATTTTTAATTCATTGCTATAATTAAAAATCCATATATTTCTAAATGAGTACTAGTTGCTAAAATAATTAGCTCATGGTGTAAAAATACATAAGCAATCCATGGAGCTCTAGTTTTTTGCCCATTGCTTTTGACTTGAACCTAGAAATATAATCGTGGAAGTTATCCCCCGTCACCCCTTTTTTTTTTTTCTTCTTCCCTGTCTACTCTTCACCTTTCATAAGCTGCACTTTGCTACACTACTCCATTTTTTGAGTGCTGCTCACATTCTTATCCTTATAGTAATGCTAGCCCCATCTTCAAATTCCTGTTATGTCTGTCTTGATATTCATTACTTTTTTGCCGACCCTTTAGTAGGTAACCATTGTATTTTATTGCCGTTCTCTCTGCCACTCTTTTTAGTTTGTTGGCTCTTACCGACATTGCTGTGAGTCTGCAACGATATGTGCGACACCTTATACTGCTAAATGAATGCCCTAATGTCAATTGTTATACTTTCCTGTGTAAACTCAATAGACATATTAAACAAGAAAATTACATGAGCTGTAATCCATAATCATCACACTTATTACAAATCACGGCTTGAACTATCTTGCTTTGCATGTAATGAGTCTATCTCACATATTGGTTTCACCTTTTAAGTTGCATTACTGAAATAAATGAACTTTTGAACGATATTCTAATTTTTCGAGTTTCACCTGTATGTAACTTCAGCTCTGTGCATCTGTTAGTGAAGCAAATAGTTTGTTTGGACCAGCTTGGCCCAAACAAACTATTTAACCATTAGCCGCCCGGCCAATGGCCGTTTGGCGGCTTCAGATGTGCCTCTTCATTCCGGGTGCACGCCATTTGGCGTGCTCCCGCACATGCGCCGTTTGTGGTAATGCAGAGCGGCGCAGCAGCGGGATCTGTCACGGGCCGTGCACCTCGGACACGGCCGATGACAGATCCGAGTACCGGCTCCCGTTGCTGGTACCATGTGACCTGCTGTGACCAATGACAGCAGGTCACATGACAGTTGTATACAATGGATGGCTTCATCCATGATGCCATCCATTGTATACTAGTGCCTAGCTGTGAATGGTCACAGCTAATCACATGCACATGTCATGTAATTAGCTGTGACCAAATCACAGCTAAGCACAAAAAAAAAAAAAAAAAAGCTGAATGAATCGATTTCATTCAGGTAAATGCTTGCTTATAGCAAAGTAATTCTTTGCTATAAGCAAATTGTGTAAAAAAAAAAAATAATAAAATACTGATCACTTCCCCAAAGTAGTACAGTGTTACTATGGTAACATTGTACTACTTTGGTCATAGTAAAATATGAAAAAATAATCTTTAAAAATTTTTAAAAAAATGTAATAAAAAATTAAATATAATAAAAAAATAAAAAAAATAAAAAAAATATATATATATTTTTTTTTTTCATACTGTCACCAGTGAGTGTCCCTGTTAACCGCCATGCCAGTTATATGATGACGCTGTACTGCACTGGTGACAGTATGTAAAAAAAAAAATAGTGAAAATAATTTTTTTAATTTTTTTCATTTTCCGAAAAATTATGACATAAAAATACAACTTCAAAAAACTCGCCATGCCTCTTATGAAGTACGTCGGACTGTCTACTCTGCAAAAAGGGGTCATTTGTGGGATATCTGTACTGTTCTGACATTCTTGGACCTCAAGAAATTAGATTGGCTGTCAGTACTTCAGGATTGATCAATATTCAGATCTATACCATAGTTTGTGAACTCTATAACTTTCCTACAAACTAAAAAATACATCCTAATTTGGGTTATTTTCACCAAAGACATGTAGCAGAATACATCTCGGCCTAAATTTATGAAGAACAATTATTTATTTGTAAACTTTAATAACAAAAACAAAGAAAAATGTGTTTTTTTTTCAAAATTTTTGGTCTTTTTTTGTTAATTTAGCAAAAAATAAAAACCCCAGCGGTGATTAAATACCACCAAAAAAAAGCTCTAGTTGTGTGAAGAAAATGATAAAATTTTAGTTTGGGTACAGTGTTGTATGACCACGCAATTGTCATTCAAAGTGTGAGAGCGCTGAAACCTGAAAACTGGCCTGGGCAGGAAGGTGTAAAATTGCCCGGTATTGAAATGGTTAAAGTTACAATATATCTGGATTCAGGCCTTAAAGTGATAAAGGATTAAAACATTTTTTCTAAAAATAACAAACATGGTATACTTACCTGCACTGTACAGTGATTTTGCACAAAGCAGCCTGAATCCTCCTCTTCTCGGGTCCCCCGGAGGCTCTCCTGGCCCCTCCCTCCTGTCTGGTACCCCCACAGCAAGCAGCTGCTATGGAGGTACCCACTGCTCCATGTGTCCATTCACACATGGAGCCGCGGCTTGCCCCCCCTCTCTCTTCTCATTGGCTCACTGGCTGTGAATGAGAGCAGCGGGGAGCTAATAGCCCCCGCTGCTGTCTCAGCCAATAAGGAGAAGGAGTTCCAGGATAACCGAGTCTCCAGTGCACATTGCTGGATCGAGAGGGGGCTTAAATAAGTATTAAGGGGGGCTGGGGAGGCTGCTGCACAGAGAAGTATATATACCTTCATGCATAGAATGCATGAAGGCTAAAAACCTTGAAATGTTACAACCACTTTAAAGCTGTATGTGGTGTTATGGGACAGTGTTTTTCACAGTGTATACCTGACAGCCTCAGCACAGTGTACACTGTCAGTGCATAATTGGCTTGGAATTTACTTATTTATTTCGTTTTTTTAACAATTAGATTGACCTACATACAGTAGCAGCACTCAAATTTGATTTATTTCAGTTGGGTAAAAAAGGCTATCATCATGTATTTTTAGCAGGGACACATTCTTTTTCATCAGGCATTAGGCCCACTTTGACCAATGGATAGAAATTGTCCAGTAGTTTGCTGAGGCTGGTCCTGTTCTTGCTAATGCAAAACTGTCCTGCTGCCTGCTAGTTTCTATCAGATGCTTATGAAGAGACTGCAGATGCAATGTAAAATTGACCAGCAACAAAACACAACATGTTTAATGAATGAGAATTTGCTGAAATGTAAAGAAAAAAAGTACAAGAACGTGTTTTACCTTGCATGGCACAGCATTGTTAAATTGACTAGCAGCAGGATAATTATGAGGATAATTCATTGAAAATGAATGACAGATTGCAAAAGATAGCAGGACAAACCCCCAAAAATTCATCAAATATATTAATAGTAAAAAGGTCCGGTCCGAGCATGTTGGCCCTTTACAAAATAATCTAAAGTGGGTGACTGGGGACAAAGAGAAGGCAAATTTATTAAATACCCTCTTCAGCTCTGTGTATACAAAGGAGCATGGGGGAGCTCGTGTCCATAATAGGCATGGTATTGACACAGCTCCAGATGATCCACATTGGCTCACAACTGATATGATCCAGAAATATTTAGACAGAATAAAGGTGAATAAAGCACCTGGAACGGATGGCATACACCCTTGAGTCCTTAAAGAATTGAGCTCTGTCATTTCAAAGCCATTGTTTCTAACTTTTAGGAACTCTTTAATGGCTGGCATAGTACCACTGGATTGGTGTAAGGCCAAACTGGTGCCAATATTTAAAAAGGAGCCAAAATCTTTACCAAGTTATTTTAGACCTATCAGTTTAACATCTATAGTTAGGAAGATACTGGAGAGTTTATTAAAAGACCACATAGATGAGTTCTAGCTGGAAAAAAAATATTTTAAGCAACAGACAGCATGGATTCATGAAAGACAGCAGTTGTCAAACAAATCTGATTTCTTTTTATGAGGTGAGCAAAACCTTGGACAGAGGGGTAGCTGTGGATGTGGTATACTTGGATTTTGCAAAAGTGTTTGACGTAGTTTCCCACACACGGCTAATGTGTAAGGTAAAGTCTACAGGCTTGGAAAATGTATGTATTTCTATGTAAATGCGTAGAAAACTGGCTAAAAGACCGAATTCAGAGAGTGGTAGTTAATGATTCGTACTCTGAATGGTCTAAGGTTGTTAGTGTTGTACCCCAAAGTTCAGTGTTGGGACCCTTACTTTTTAATATACTTATAAATGATATAGGGTTTGGGATTAAAAGTACAGTTTCAGTCTTTGCAGATGACACCAAGCTGTGCAGTGGAATAACGTTCTTGCAGGATGTCTCCAACTTACAAGCCGACCTCAATGCACTGTTTAATTGGGCGACTATGTGGCAAATGAGGTTTAATGTTGATAAATGTAAGGTTTTGCACTTGGGGGCTAAGAATATGCATGCTTCATACATACTAGGGGAGTACAACTGGGGGAATCAATGGTGGAGAAGGATCTGGGGGTTCTGGTAGATCATAAGCTTAATAATGGCATGCAATGCCAAGCTGCAGTTTCTAAAGCGAGCAAAATCCTCTCTTGTATTAAAAGAGGCATGGACTCCAGAGAGAGAGAGAGAGAGATAATTTTACCCTGTACAAATCATTAGTAAGACCTCATCTGGAATATGCAGTTCCGTTTTGGGCACCAATTCACAAAAAGAACATTGTGGAACTGGAGAAAGTGCAGAGAAGGGCAACCAAACTGATACGAGGCATGGAGGAGCTCAGCTATGAGGAAAGATTAGAGGAACTGAATTTATTCTCGAGAAGAGGAGATTAAGGGAGGATATGATAAACATGTATAAAAAAACTTGGTGTAGAGTTATTCACCCTTAGGTCATCATAGAGGACAAGGGGGCACTCTTTATGTCTGGAGGAAAAGAGATTTAATCTTCAAATACGGAAAGGTTTCTTCACAGTAAGAGCTGTGAAAATGTGGAATGGACTCCCTCAAGAGTTGGTTCTGGCCAGCTCAGTGGATTGCTTTAAAAAGGCCTGGATTATTTCTTGGATACACAGAATATAACTTAATACTAACATTTATAGATAAAGTTTATCCAGGGAATATCCGATTGCCTCTCGGGGGATCAGGAAGGAATTTTTTCTCCTGCAGGAGCAAATTGGATCATGCTTTGCTGGGGGGGGTTGCCTTCCTCTGGATCAACTGTGGGTATAGGATTATAACTTTTTTTTTTTTTTTGGTTGAACTGGATGGATTTTTCTCTTTCTTTATCCAGACTAACTATGTAACTATGTAAATATAAATAGCAAAGCTAGACCAAAATTTACTAGAGACAGGGGACACAGGCTGAAGTTTTACTACATGAATTAAGATTCCAAAGAGTATATAGTAGTGTAAAATTTAGCCAGCAGCAAGACAGATTTAATCAGGGATAATAGGCCCAATTGGTGTATTCTGAGCTTTGTTATTTTATGTGACTTGGGATAGTGGGATTGTCAGTTTAGATGTACACTGTTCTTGCACTTTTATTCTTTCAAATGGCACAGAGCCGGCCCATAAATGCGCGCGAGACGCCTTGGCAGCAGAGTTGGACCTACTCTCCTCTTCAGAGGCGGAACGGGCCCTGTGTTGGGCCAAACACAAATTTTATTCCTGTGCTAATAAGCCTGGTCCAGAATTGAGGAAACTCAATTCTGTGGGGAAACCCCATAAACCGATCCGATTGCGACTTCCCGTGGGTGGCTGTACTTCTAATCCCCAGCAGATTGTCTCCCGTTTTGCGGACTTTCTTTTGCGCCTTTACGCCATACCAGATCCCTTCCCTGTGGCTCAGGCAGAGGCATTCTTTCAAGACCTCCAACTTCCTGGACTATCTGAGGCAGCGCAGAAGGCCCTCATTGCCGGTGTCACCGTACCGGAAGTGCTCCAAGCTATTAAATCTCTACAGTCTACAGCCGCCCCAGGTCCAGACGGTTTTTCCGGCCTCTATTATAAGAAATTTGCAACCCTGTTAGCACCCTTCTTGGCTGACTTTTTTAATGAGTTACGTCAGGGCTCATTGCCCTCTCCGGACTCGCTTAGAGCTCATATTTCCATGATCCCTAAGACAACCGATGATGTGCAGGAACCGCAAGCCTTTCGGCCCATTTCTCTTCTTAATGAAGACCCGAAGATCTTGGGCAAGTTTCTTAGCTTTCTTATCAATAAATACTTGCGCAGCCTGATCCACAGTGACCAAGTGGGTTTTGTCCCTGGGAGACAGGCGGGTGATAATGTTCGTAAGGTGGTCCATCTTCTACGTTTTCTACAACAGTGGAAAATACCGGGATTCTTATTGTCCTTAGATATATATAAAGCCTTTGATTCTCTATCCTGGGAATATCTGCGGTTTTTGCTGTCTCGCTGGGGTTTTGGGGATTCTATTCTTTCTTGGATTCAAGCCTTGTATTCTTCCCCTTCGGCTTCCGTTCAATATGCTGGGTATTTCTCAGATCCCTTTCCTATTTGGCGAGGTACGAGACAGGGATGCCCCCTGTCCCCGACGCTCTTTGTCCTGGTGCTTGAGCCGTTGGCTATGGCGCTCCAGACTGATTGTAATGTATCGGGGGTTCCATACGCGGTACAGGAGTTGAATCTTTTTGCAGACGATGCCCTCTTGACTCTCACTAATCCCCTGATGACGCTTCCAAATTTGCAACAGGTTCTTGAGCGCTTCTCTTTGATTTCGGGTCTCTGTATCAATTTGAATAAGACTGTCGCGCTTAATATTACTTTGGCTTCAGATCTGGTTTCGCGCCTACAGTCCCACTTCCCCAATAAATGGGCCTCTTCTTCTCTTGAATACCTAGGCATTCGCTTGATCCCCACCTATGACTCACTGTTTGCTTCAAATTACTATCCATTGCTTCGCTCTGTGTCCTCTCTTATGCATTCTTGGCAATTTCCGCACCTGTCATGGATAGGTGTCAGGGCAGGGGCCGAGGAACGGACAGGCAGGCCTAACAATGTAACGCACTGGCTGACGACAACCACTACCCACAGACCGAAGTCCCTCAGGGCGCGGAGTCTAAGTCCCAGGCTGCCCTTCACCAGGGCCCCTGATGGTGGGGATGGACTTGACGCAGCCAGGAACCAGGTCGCGGCCCCCGAGACACCTCAGCTGCGGTAATGACCGCCGCCAATGGCGTGTAGCTGGTGGAAGAGACAAAAGAGTAGTCAGACAAGCCGGGTCAACACCAACAGGACAAAACAGTACAGGACAGCAGACGAGAATCACAGGTCACGAGCCGGGTTCAGCAACAGAGGGTCAGATCAAGGGAGAATACAAAGAATAGTCAAGTCACAAGCCGAATCAGATACCAGGAGAGTCACGAGAGTCAGAACAGAGTAATAGCAACACAAAGACACAAGACACAAGTGCAAAGAGCATGTGCGGGCCACAGGCTTATATGTCATCAGCCACACCCCTCTGGGGGATGGACCACAGAGACCTGAAGGCATAAAAGGATTCCCATCATGCACAGCAGAATCCAAGATGGACGCCAGCACATGGAGTAACATAACCTCAGGGAAAAGGTAGGACCTTGACAATAGGACAGATCAATTCAGTGAAAATGACCATCTTGCAATTGTTATACTATTTTCGCACCCTCCCAGTGCGGGTTCCTCCATTTCCTTCGGTTGCTTCAGGCGAAGATTATGCATTTTATCTGGGCCGATAAATGCCCCTGAGTTTCCAGAACTACGCTTTTTGTCCATAGACTCCAGGGTGGCCTTGGGGTTCCCAATGTAACTAAATATTATCAGGCGAGCCAGATCGCCCGCTATCTATGTTGTATGTCTGAGGAAGCATGCCTCTCTGGGTCCTGCTGGAATTACCTAATTGTGCCCCTATTGCAATTTCAACGCTTCTATGGCTTCCCCCTGCCCTGCGCCCCACGGCACTGAGTCCAATCTTGCTCGATGGCTTAGTGTGGGACTCGGTACGTTACTCCAGTGGCCTAATGTCACCTTTCTTGCCTTTGATTACTAACAACCCCCTCTTTCCACCGGGTTTAGATCAACCAAGGGCGTTTTCTTGGTGGGTGGCCAACGGTTTTTCACAAGTACGACACTTTTTGACCTCTCGGTCCTTCCCCACCTGGAATTCTCTTCGGGAGTCACGGGATGTCCCTTCGGAGGAATTTTTTCGTTACCTTCAATTGCGGCATTGGCTGCTCTCATTGTGGGGCACATCTGTTTTCCCGTACCAGAAATCTGCCTTTGAACTGCTTTGCCAACAGCGTCAGGGCGCCCCGGGCCTCATCTCCCTTCTTTATGCAGCCTTGAATAGACGCTTGTCGCATACTTCTCTTTCATATGTCGTTCAGTGGGAGTGTGACCTGGGAGTGGTTGTGGATCCGGAGGACTGGAATAGGGCCTGGTCGCTTGTAGCTAAATGCTCTTTTAACACGACCACACTGGAGGCGGCCTACAAGGTGTTGTTTCGTTGGTATTGGGTTCCGGCTTGTTTGGCACAGGCGAACCCTGCCTGCAGTGATCAATGCTTTCAGAATTGTGGCCATCATGGTGATATATTGCATATCTGGTGGTCATGCCCAAGGCTGCTTCGTTTTTGGTCTCGTGTGTTTGGCCTCCTTTTCACCTTGTTCCATCTTTCTATACGATGGGATGCTCGGTATGCTTTGCTTCATTGTCCCTTAACGGGCCTCTTGGCTCACCAGCAGAAGTTGGCTTCCGATTTGTTTTTGTCGGCCTCTAGAACAATTGCTCAGGCCTGGAAGAGCCCGTTTGTCCCTCTTCAGGGGGTGCGGGATCGTATGACCGCTATGATGCTCAGTGAACAGATGTCAAGTATCTGCAACGACTCCCAATGTAAATTCTTGAAAATATGGGAGCCGTGGTTGCAATATACCTTTCCCACACTCCCCCCGGCTAGCCTGGGGATGTGATGTTGTTCGACTTTGGCGTTCTTGGATCCCTGCTCTTGGTTTGGCTATCCTTTTTTCTTTTGTACTTCTCCTTCGTTTCCCCCCTTTTTTTTCTCTGTTTGCTTTGGTGTGGCAGTGGATAGCTGCCTTTAGTCTGAGTTATTATCAGTGTTATATTTATGTTTTGTTATTTAAGTCCCATTGATGGCCTCTGCATGGGCGTATCTTTTGCCCTGTTGGTGTTAGAGCACTGATTTCTCTAATTTCTAGTTCCTCTATGTGCAATTTATAGCCCCTGCATGGGCGTGATTTGTTGCTCCTGTGTTCATTGTTATAAATTAATAAAAACCATTGAAATACAAATGGCACAGAGCAAACGGCAACACCAAGAACAGATGTCACAAGTGTAATAAAAGCGCCACACCCTTAATACTTTAAAGCAGCAATTCCACCTCAAAGAAACCAAATAAATTTCTTAGTGCTATAACTTAAATAAAGGAATGCGCTAAAACCACAAACTATTCCTAATTTAGTGTAGAAACATTAGTGCAAAACATATATATATCTATTCTCAATTAATATAAAAAAATATCAAAATTATGTGCAAAACTATTTTCTAGTGCATAAGTAATTTAAATAATTAAATTTGTGAATATAAAAAAAATGTCCAATTCTGAATTTCTTCAAATGTCCAAACAAATCCTTTTCAAATTCAGGTGCTCTCAAAGAAATTGTGCCAAAATCCACCACCAAAAATAAAGTTGGGTAACTCACCAGAGCTCCATGCTGATCAATCTCTAGATCAGCAAAAAACGCTTTTTGCTCTGGGAGCAGATGCAATGAATTAACTTCTCAGGTGTGATGATCAATAGCTACACAATCATCCATAAGGTAGGTATCCACCACTCAATATAATGGTTCCAGGAGCATTATATCACTCTCTCTTTTTATATCTCTCCACCGAGGTCATGTTTGGGAATGAAAGAAAAATCATGGTGCAGCCAGTTTTTTTATAAAAGTATCCAACAATTTAATAAAGATTTACACTCACAAAAAGGGTGTCTTCACCGACACCAGTATAACAGCATAAAACAGCAAATGGTATAACAGTCTCCTGTTCCCCGTACACTCACTACAGCGCTCGTGACTTAATTTTCTCCACAAACGTCAGCATCCAGCAAGCTTGCTGGATGCTGACGTTTGTGGAGAAAATTAAGTCAAAAAATTAAGTCAAAAAGCGTTTTTTGCTGATCTAGAGATTGATCAGCATGGAGCTCTGGTGAGTTACCCAATCTAATGGATTTTGGCACAATTTCTTTGAGAGCACCTGAATTTGAAAAGGATTTGTTTGGACATTTGAAGAAATTCAGAATTGGACATTTTTTTTATATTCACAAATTTAATTATTTAAATTACTTATGCACTAAAAAATAGTTTTGCACATAATTTTGATATTTTTTTATATTAATTGAGAATAGATATATATATCTTTTGCACTAATGTTTCTACACTAAATTAGGAATAGTTTGTGGTTTTAGCGCATTCCTTTATTTAAGTTAAACCAAGAACAGATGGTTCGTAAAAAGTGAAAGCTGCACTTTTAGCACCTGAAACGAAAAAAAGGCCCTATCAACATAAAAAAAAAGAATTGAAAAACAGAAATGAAAACTCCAAAATACTATCCAATGCAATAAACAAAATCTGCAAAGGGACTTATAGCTTCCAATACACTGACACTGTAGCTGCTCTGTATGAGGAAAGAACAAAAAGAGGGCGCACAGGCCTAGTGCATTACCATAAAAAATGTTTAATAAAAAATAAAGTAGGAGCATTTGTGTTTGCTGGTTCTTTGTAGCTGCTCTGTGCCTTCCCTTGAATAGTGAGGGGGCTGGTTTATCCAAATACCCCCTTATTGGTCCTTCTAAGCCTGCTTGTCATAGGTCAAAGGCCCTGCAGTGCATTATTCTCCCATGCAAATATGCGCAAAGATGACCTGGAACTAAAAACCTCAAATCCATGAGGTGTACTTTGAACCCATGGTAGTGGCAAACCCAGCCCTCAACCCCACCAGGAGATGAATGGAGCATAAACATACAATGAATACCAAACCAAATGGTAGAGTCGAGCTCACTTTAGTTGTTCATATTAGGATCACATTATATAGCCAATGCATTCTGGGGTCAAAAAATGCTCTGCCTTCATCAGGGCTACAAAATAAATATAGATATTAAAAAGATTAAAATAAAGGGCTATATACCCATGTATCTACATTATATGCACACATTTATAAATAAAAGACCAATTGTTAATTGAGAATAAACATAAATTGAAAAGTGCAGTGGTCAAGTTGTTTTAAATATACTGCAAAGACCATACTGTATGCATCCTTTCCTCCTAGGTGTTTATGTATAAAGTGGTAATATACTGAAAGGTGATACAATCTCGATTGTATCATTGTATATAAAATGTGAAGGCATACCTCTGTAAGTCTGACAGGCCTTAAAGCCCAATTCTAGGCACACTAAACTCAAGCTGGTTTGTTGAGTCTTACATTCTCTTACTTCAAACTCAGCACCTTGTGCTGTGGACCTTCTCCTACCGTGCTGAAAAAAATTAAAGGAACACTTTTTAATCAGAATACAGCATCAAGTCAATTAAAGTCCTGGGATATTAATCTGGTCAGTTAAGTAGCAGAGGGGGTTGTTAATCAGTTTCAGCTACTTTAGTGTTAATAAAATTAACAACAGGTGCACTAGATGGGCAACAGTGAGACAACCCCCAAAACAGGAATGGTTTTACAAGTGGAGGTCACTGACCTACTTTTTTTCCCTGCTCATCTTCTCTGCTTTTCACTAGTTTTGCATTTGGCTAGAGTCAGTGTCACTACTGGTAGCATGAGGCGATACCTGGACCCTACAGAATTTGCACTGGCAGTCCAAGTCCTCCAGAATGGCCCATCAATGTGTGCCATTGCCAGAAGGTTTGCTGTGTCTCCCAGCACAGTCACAAGAGCAGAGAGATTCCAGGAGACAGGCAGTTACTCTATGAGAGCTGGGCAGGGCCGTAGAAGGTCCTTAACCCATCAGCAGGACCGGTATCTGCTCCTTTGTGCAAGGAGGAACAGGATGAGCACTGCCAGAGCCCTATAAAATGACCTCCAGCAGGCCACTGGTGCGAATGTCTCTGACCAAACAATCAGAAACAGACTTCATGAGGGTGGCCTGAGACCCAGACATCCTCCAGTGGGCCCTGTGCTTACTGCCCGACACCACAGAGCTCGATTGCCATTTGTCAGGTCAGCCTCTGGCACCCTGTGCTTTTCACAAATGAAACAGGTTCATGGCCATGGAGAACGTTATGCTGTCTGTAACATCGTTCAGCGTGACAGTTTTGGTGGTGGGTCAGTGATGATTTGGGGAGGCATATCCATGGAGTGATGCACAGACCTCTACAGGCTAGACAATGGCACCCTGACTGCCATTGGGTATCGGGATGAAATCCTTGGACCCATTGTCAGACCCTACGCTGGTGCAGTGGGTCCTGGCTTCCTCCTGGTGCACAACAATGCCCGGCCTCATTTGGTGAGAGTATGCAGGCAGTTCCTGGAAGATGAAGGAATTGTTACCATTGAATGGCCCCCACGCTCGCCTGACCTAAATCCAATAGAATACCTCTATATCATGTTTCGGTCCATCTGACACTGCCAGGTTGCACTTCACACTGTCCAGGAGCTCAGCAATGCGCTGATCCAGATCTGGGAGGAAATACCCCAGCACACCATCCATCGTCTCATTAGCAGCATGCCCCAATGTTGTCAGGCATGCATACAAGCACGTGGGGCCATACCAGCTACTGAGTACCATTTTAAGTTGCTGCAATGAAATTTCAGCAAAATGGACTAGCCTGCTGCATAATGTTTTCACTTTGATTTTTGGGGACTTTGAATTCAGTCCTCTGTAGGTTGATAATTTTAATTTCCATCAAACAATGGGGCATCGATACATTCCTAACACATTACCCAGTCCATATCAGTATAGATATCCAGGATGATATTTTTCCCTATTGAGATCTGATGTGTTTTCAAACTGTTCCTTTAAATTTTTTTGAGCAGTGTACATTACACAAGTATGCTTTTTTGCAAGCTCTCAGGGTACTTCTGGTCTGCTCATATGTAAGCACTGCAGATCTCGTAGACCCCAGCGATATGGTTGTGTCTTCTACTCCCTCTCTTGCAGACCTTTTACCAAATACACAGGCCTAGGCTGGCTTTGTAAATGGCCTGTAAGAGAAGATGGAGGCATGGACATAATGTTGGGGTCTATGAGACTTGCAGCACTTACATTGGGAGCTGTACTTCCTCCAACAATGGAGTGAATGACTGAATTCACCATAGTAAATTCATCATTTGTTTGCTCTCCCTGCTTACCTGAATATATTTTGGCTCATTGATTTTCACAAATGGGCAAGCTACATGTTGCTCAGATCTACTTATGTCACTCACACCTTTACTGCCATTTCTACTTTGAGCTGTCCTTTTTCATTATATTTTTGACATATGCTTTTCCTTATTAGAATTCAATACAGTTCTATCTGGTAATCTAATTTACTGAGTCTATTTAAGCCCTGTCAGAGTTATTGAGGTATGCCTTCACGTTTTATATGCATTGATACTACTGAGATTTTCACCTTTCGTTATTTCACCACTATATATATATACTGTATATATATATAATAACCTAAGGAAGAACTAATACAAATGTATTTGTTGTCTTTAGGCTCAGGTCCAGGATGACTGCTTTCTTATCTCCTTTTATATCTCTTCTATACCCATATCCATCACATTTTAATAACTTATTGTAAAAGCAGCATTATTTGAAAGTGGGTATAATATTTATGATATCATCATGTAATTGGCAGTTTCTCATCTATACTTGAATGAATTGATGAAGGTCTCTGCAGCAGCATCTCATCTCATCATTCCTTCCATTGTTTCAGGACTGCATATCCATGATTTCAGGCTAGATTTTCCTGCCTGGAGAAGTTTTGGGGCCAGAGAAGAGCAGGTATTGGCTAAAAAATAGCAGCATTGCAAAAAATACTGCAGCCTCAAGAAAGACTGTTAGACTTTCAGGGTTAATTTTAGTGTTTCTGAGTTGCACAACACACACTAAAATTAACTCCACTTCAAGGTGGGAAGGAAGAATGGGCTGTGGAGCCTAGATATGCAGAAGCCTTTACAGAAGCTAAATAAATGTTGCTTGCTGCTCTGAGAAAGTAAAGGAATACTAAAGATGATTCTGAAAACTCCTCTTGTGGGGTTGATTTACTATAACTGGAGGAAATCTGGTGCAGCTCTACATAGAAACCAATCACCTTCCAGATTTTATTGTCAAAGCTTAATTGAACAAGCTGATTGGCAACCATGCAGAGCTGCACCAGATTTTGCACTCTTCAGTACTAGTAAATCAACCCCACCGTGTCTGACAGCTCTTCTTGACTGGAGACATTACATGGGTCACCCTCAACCACCATCTTTCCAAACCCTACATGATACACTTCCCAATCAGTCATATCTTTGCATGCTCTTAGATTTCCATGTTTAATTTGCCTCCACAGGGAGGCACTCTGAGTGTGGATATAATTCATAGTCCTTTTACCATCTATGCTTCCCTAACCTCATCCAAATTGCCCTGATCCAAACAAAGATATCAGTGATATCTTTATTTTGTGAAAATAGTGCTTTGGACTCTTATGTGAATTATCGTTTAATATTGCAACCAATTAAAATAATTTTTCTTCTACAAAAACTCTAGTACTATGTAATTCTTTTTATTACGGCAATTTATTATCGAAGTAATTCTCCACCAAAGCTACATTTTTCTTAATTGTTTTTAAAGATTTGTCACGTGTAGGCGTATGGTTTGAAAAAATTTTTTTATTACAAAATGTTTTAGGAATTAGTCCAAATCTGAATTTAGATATTCAGAAGCAGTTAGCTTCTACGTACGTCTCCTGTGAAAATCTGCCCTGATACTTGACCTCATTTGAGTCTTTAATGCAATTACTGTGCAGTGTTATAATATTCTCCTGCCCGTTGATATTTAAGCAACAAGTTGAACAGTAGACTATAAAAGCAAGAATGTTATAAAACGTAAAGAGAAACTTTGAAAAAAATTAACTATGCTGCAATAATTACCTTCAATCTGGCTTTGACCCCACAATACATCCCCTCTACCACTAGATGCTGCAATTTTTAAGGGTTGAATTTACCAGCATGATTAAACCTATACTGAGAATAGCAAATAATAAATTATGTGATAAGATTCAATAAATGTATATGTAATGAGAAAATGTTTCCAGGAACGCTATGCATATATTTACAAACATATGTTATATACATACTATTAACATTAGCTACAGTATATTAAGAAGATTACATCAACATGCGTATCTAAAAAAATAACTCCCAAACCTGTATTTGTTCTACCTCTTGTCGTCATCTTAAAGTGGTTGTAAATACTTATATATACCCAGTGAAGTGACTGGCCTCAGGTGATACCCAGAGATGAAACAAATCCTCCTACATAAGTTTATCCGCACTCTTGTCTTCTCTACAGCTGTTCAAAGTCCAGAATTTATAAATTGTGTCTGAGCTTTCAGAAAATGGGGGGGTGGAGAGCAGAAATTACACACTACAGCGCTCAGTGAGGAGAGATGACTGGTACGAAAGGGCAAACTTCCCTTCATACAGTACACAGGAACAAAGCTGAGGCTGTTAATTACAAGCTGTGTGCTGGAGATGCTTCCCCTGTCACCTTTTACTTCTTGGTGTCAGGAAAACTTGTCAGAAGTAATTCATGCTAATAGCAGAGGAAGGAAACCGCAGACAGAAGTGACACTTATTGCACCTAATTGAAACAAATACACGCTATAGTGGAATATGCTTTGTTCATATTTTATGTCTGAAGTTTACAACCACTTTAAATTCCTAATGAATTGTATATGCTTTCTGGATCTTAACTTGCATTAATGGATGCCTCAAAGAAACTGTAAAAGAGGGGAGTTTATGCTAAAATTTTAACTTTGTCCAATGCCAAAAATTATTTTGAAGAACATCTTATGAAACATCAGTAAAGAAAATGACAGGGCTTTCTATGATATCTTAAAGCTCCTGTGTGAATACGTTTTAAACAAGTCCCAAAGCCGGTCATTGTGTGAGCCAGACGTCTCATAGAGTAAACCAATTACTATCCGTACCAGGGGTGGACTGACAACTCATGGTGCCCCCGGGCAATAGGACATCATGGGGCCCCTGTGTCCTTGCCCAAACTCAAAAAAAGCCTATGAAAAAGGTACCAGGGGCATCTCATGGGGCCCGCTACTGACCCTGGGCCCTCGGGAAGTGCCTGAGTTTCCAAATGGTCAGTCCGCCCCTGATCTGTACATTTCCTCACTGATTCAAATCTTACATTATTTTTGTCTCACACACTCCCCTCCCCAGACACTGCAGCTCAAAGTGGGAGAGTTTCAGCAACTGAGGCAGAGCTGTCAATCTAGAATGCAGAGGGCAGGACTAGGTGTGGCCAAGTTCTGATTGAAATGCCACAGACTTATAAATCAGCATTGACAATGCGTATAGTGATGCCACCTGGAGATTTTACTAGTCACACTGTAGTGCAAGCAGGCACAGCCTACATGAGGGTGGCAACTCTGCTGTAAGTTCAGTATCAGTGCAACCACATCACAGGAAGCTTCATGAGATGAACTTCACTAGCAGGCTCAACAAATATTGGTGAGACTTCTGTTGGAGGATTAAGAGAAAACTGTGAGTGCAGATGCACTTAAAATAAAGTGCTGCAATAACTGTATAAAGCCATAGGTCTACTTTAATGCAGACCCAGCACTAGAATGCAAGGACTGCTTAGTATTTTGCCACTCCCATTTACAAATTGTGGCAATAAAGCGGTGAAAAAAGCTATGGGAAAATGTTAGCATACCACCAGTTTCTGCTGAAAGCACCTAGGCAAGGGTGACCTCTTGATTCTTCTATCAAGGAATGCTGAGGATGCCAAATATTTACTATAAGATATTCCTGCACTGTGCTGGTGCCTATTAGTATTCTCAATATTTCCAGGATCTTTCCAGAAACATAGCAATATCACACCTTTAAGAGCGAAAACTGGGGTTTCTGGGGTTTTTTTTTTAATTAAATAGGTATGCTATTTAGACTGGCATTTTGTGAGAAACACTAATCAACAAGCGACCAGCAGGGATGTACCGAACCCATGGATCAAATACACCATAATCTAAAAAAATAAGTTTTATTAGGTGTTGATATAAAACATAGGGGTTAATTCACTAAAACTGCAGAGTGCAAAGCCTGGTGCAGCCGTGCATAGCAGCCAATAAGCTTCTTACTTCAGCTTGGTCGATTAAACTTTGCATAAAAACCAATCCGCTTCAGGGCCAGATCTAGCCTGTCTGATGTGAGGGTGCAGTAAACAATGTCAGTTGGGCAGAGGATGGGAGGTCAGCAGGGCAGTGTACAGGGGGTCAGCAGGGCAGAAGATAGTGTCCGCAGTTTATAGGGCAGAATACAGAGGCCATTAGTTTGTAAGGCAGTATACAAAGGTCAGCAGAGCTGAGGACAGGGGTCAGCAGGGTGGAAGACAGACGGCACTGCTGGCAGTGCAGAGGACAGGAGTCACTTTTGGCTGGGCAGAGGAAAGGGGTAATTTTTGGCAGGGCATTCAGGAGAGCTCCTTCTTCCATTCCTGCATTGCACATACAGTGGGGCAAAAAAGTATTTAGTCAGCCACCAATTGTGCAAGTTCTCCCACTTAAAAAGATGAGAGAGGCCTGTAATTGGCATCATAGGTAGACCTCAACTATGAGAGACAAAATGAGAAAAAAAATCCAGACAATCACATTGGCTGATTTGGAAAGAATTTATTTGCAAATTATGGTGGAAAATAAGTATTTGGTCAATATCAAAAGTTCATCTCAATACTTTGTTATATATCCTTTGTTGGCAATGACAGAGGTCAAACGTTGAGATGAAGGCTCCTGGACTGCCATCTCCACTCCTCCCCTGTCTTCTTCAAGATCAGTCAGAGTGAAGGAGTCTGTGGGTGGAGTAGAGGAGGCATCCATGCCCCCCAGCCCCATCAACTCCGGCCACCTCGGGAGATATTGAAGATCCCCGAGTGGTCATTTAAGCTAATTAGATGACAGGGAAGAGGTACAGGCAGCCTCCCCCGCCTGGCTGGGCTCCCTGCTGACACAATCATTGATTTGGCTTGGATGTACATTTACTAGTACACAGTTTGCAAAGCTGCAAAGACAAGGTTAGTTCATCGGACTGCAGTATGGTTTAGCAAGCAGGCAAAACATTTGAGGTGGGGGGCTGTTGGCACTGGGGAGGCACAACTAAAATTTGGGGGGGGCATAGCCCAAATCAGCACCCCCTAGATCCAGCCATCATCTGCTTCAAGGTTTTCAGTCAGAGTTGCACAAAACTTTACAGGCTCCAGTTTTTAGTAAACCAACCCCATAGTACAACAAGTATAGAGAAGTCAAAAAGAATTGCCAGGTGTATGACCTTACTGATAGGGAAATATGGGTCTAGTGCAGGGGCAAAATATTATAATCCAGGTTGTATATAAGTGTCTAGAGGGGGATAGAAAAACATTGCCAAACAGCCGAATGTTTGTCTAGGAATGTCTAGGAAAAGTTAAAAGGATTGACCAATCCCCACTACCTACAAGCTTGGACTAGTGATAAAGGTCACTGTGGCTACTGACAGGCTTAACTGCCTATTTGAAGCCCAACATGCCACAGTGCCCATTCCAGCCTTGTAGCAATACTGTCCTAATCCATCACTACCACCACCAGCACATGCGTTTCTCCCTGATGTGATAAATGAGCCTTATACTCTGATAGGATTTTTAATTTTGATCTGTGGTCCAAAGTACAATTAAAAGAAAATGCTGTTGTGTTATCCATGATTGACCTCCTAATCTTATCACTAATTCTCAGGGAGTTGTTTCTAAAAAGAGAAAAAAAAATAGGTGCAGGAATTCCCCCCTTCTGAGTCGCATCTTGTCTCAGCCCCCCTACCCACATCTGACCACCGTCACTTGGTTCCACCCCCTACCCACCTCCCAGTACCACACCTTTTAGAGAACACAGCACCAAATATCATTTTGTGGTGCTAAAAAAGTTATATGCAATTTATTTATGATAACAAGGAAAGTAGTAAAAGAGATCTCCTGCAGCCAGCAGCATTAGACCCTCCCTAAGCAACAATAGATTCTACAGCAACAATGGACCCCAAAGCAAAATGCCACTGCAGCAACAATAGACCCCCAGCAGCTGCAACAGATCTCCCAGCGACCAGCAACAATAGACTCTCCATCAACCTACAACAATAGACCCATCCATCAACAGTAGATCCCTTCCAGCAACAATTGACCCCAATCAACAATATATCCCCCACCAGCAACAAAAGTCCCCCCAGCAAAAATAGACCACCACACAAAAATATATCCCCTTCACTGACAATAGATCCCCCAGCAGTCAGCAACATTAAATCCTCCAACACACCCCAGCAACGCTTGTCATTACATACATTCAGTGCTGGAGGTGCTGGAACTATGTTTCCACTAAAAAAAGGCCCTGCTAATTATACTAAACGTTGCTTGTAAGGTAGACAGTATAAAATAATTTCTCTCCCCTTCCCCACTTATCTTACACAGGACAGCTACGTAAATGTAAATATGGTTTGTAAGCATTAGATATCAAGTAATGTTGAATACATTTCTCTTAAACTAACTACACCATAATTACCTGGATTTCATGTACTGTTTGAAGTCAGCAAAAATTCAAACAACATTCACTGAATTACTTTTCTCCTTGACCTGGGTTGTTAAAAATAGAGCATCCAATAATGCCAGACATATTTCGCAAAGAAATTATGTCCTTAATTTAAGGCTCCCCTCGGAGATTTCCACTCAATTGTGCTTTTTTTTTTTTTTTTTTTCTTTGTGTGTGTGATTCATCTAAAAATAAACATCTCTCCTCCCTGTTCATTGTCAGAGGTCTGAAATTGTGTAAATCCTCATAGTTCTGTTGCTTATCGTTCAGATTTTTCTTAAACTAAGGGGTCATCTGACTTTAGAAGTCTTTACAGAATCTTTACATTTTGCATCACCCTATCCTGCAGATCATCCACAGAAGAAAAGGCTGCCTTCATTTTCTGCTCCGTTGAATGTTCTTCTTTTTTTTTTTTTTTTTAAGTCTTCTGCATATATATTTCTTTTGTTTCATCTGCTCATGAAAATACCAAGGCAACGCATTAAGATTTCTTTACAGCTCTGGATACCAGTGTTGGTATTGCGAATAGTGGTGGCAGAGAAATGGACCACAGAATTTGGCCTCACCTTAATGTCTCTGGCAAGTACATTTCCTCTTTACCACCTGTTACCCCCAACTGAAACTTTGCAATGCTTTACTAATTAACATAGATTCTAGCTAGGAATGGAGTAAGGATTGTGTGTATATACTGCAAGTTGAAGCATTTGTTTGTGTTTGAATGTTTCACATATAAAACTGATAGTTAATCTGGCTTTGAATATTATGCAGAAGATTCCATACTGTAGGTTATAGAGTTAGTTATTTGGGAAATACTGGATGGTCCCACGAGGCCATATATATTGAGATCTCTCAATAAAATTGACAAGCTGTGTCTGGGCTTACTTTGTCACATAATCTTCCCAAAATGGCCGATGTTAAAATGTGGTCCTGAAGTGCATGTGTAGAGAGCATTCATTTCTTTGGAGAAAAGAGAAAGGTTGCCTGACTATCAGAACCAAGACACAAACCTATTCATTAGACCAATTTTTCTTAACCTGGGTGCCGTCTGAGTTCCTCTGGGGTGTCGCAAGCAGATGATCCAGTTTACCCTGGATCAGTGTAATGTGTTGCCATGGTATGAGTGAGCCAACCACCAGCACCACATCAACAAATGGCTCTGTCAAGGGGGATCTGTGACGAGGGGGTCTGTGTGACTGGGGGGCTTTGTGATATGGGGAATGTGTGATTGGAGAACTCTGCGATGGGAGGACTCTGTAGTGATGGGGAAGCTCACATGTGATAAATACAGTAATTAATTTATAGGGGTCTTTAATGTACAGGTGTGACTCTTATCTGATCATGTATGAAGGGCTCTGTGATGTGATAGGGGGCTCTGACTTTAAAGGGTGACTCTGATGTGAAGGAAAGACTCTTATGTGATTGGGTGACCTCTAACTCAATGGGGGACATCAGATATGAAGGGGGGCTTCCAATGTGAAGTTAATTTCAATAAGTGGTTGTGTGTATTGTCCCAGGCTCCAGTTTCCCATTGATAAGTAACATTTACATTTTTTTTACATTTTAGACTAGGGTGCCTCAAGATTGTGTACATTTCTGAAAGGTGCTGCTACTGAAAAAAGGTTGAGAAAGGCTGGTGTAGACTGATGTTTACTAAAATTGTGTTGCTTTCCATTTATGGCAAGCCTTTGAGTTATTTTTTTATACACTTAGTAACAAAATAATCAAAGTAAATACATAATTGACCAATATTTGAGAAGCAGAAAAAGGAAGAGCTTGCTGAATGTCAATGTACTATGTATATTTTAAAGTGTATGTCTAGCAGTTAAAGTGTTTCTTTTAGCTTTGGCTAGAGTAGGGGATGGTTAAAACCATTGCCAGGTTGTATTTGTTTTGCTGTGTCCATAAGGGAGATTTCCTTTTACTCTCTGTACCAGTGACACAACGAAACGTTAAAGGAAGTAATTCTAAAGTGACAAGAAATCCCCTCTTGGGCAACTTCTATAACTGTAAAACTGGTCATTAGCACAGATGTCCCAATGGGAATGCTAATGGCAAAACCCCTGAAAGTTTGCAACCATTTGACTAAGCTATCCAAAACACAGCAACATTTCAGTAGAGATGCACTTGCCCCTAATTATTTATCTTGTAATCCCTCACACACTTTGCAAAATCACATGTCTATACATTCCAGCCATTTACAAAAATTATCCTGCCTTATTTGACATGAGTCCTAGACCACATTGCATGTGTCTTGTTAATGCTCCTGTTACCGCTGAGCACCTTCCAGGTCCTCCCTAACCCTCCCCTCGCTATCCTTCTCCTCCTTCAAGGCCTAATGCATCCGGCTCTTCTCTCCCACCCCTCTGACGATTGCAGTAATCTATCGGCCTCCAGGATCCGTATCACTCTTCCTGGACGACTTTGCCGCCTGGCTCCCCTTCTTCCTCTCCTCTGAGCTACCGACCATCATCCTCGGGGATTTCAGTATGCCCATCAACGTCAACAACCCGGCTACTTCCCAATTCCTCCTCCTAACCTCCTCTTTCGCGCTCACACAGTGCACACAGTCCTCCACCCACACCGACGGGAACACCCTGGACCTCGTTTTCTCCCACCTCTGCACCCTCCACAACTTCACTAACACCCCCTTCCCCCTCTTTGACCACCACCTCCTCACGTTTTCCATCTCCTTCCTCCTCTATCTCCCCCCCAAAGCGTCAAACCATCACCAGCTGTAGCCTCCGCAACCTGAACCCGGCCTATCTCCACTCGGCAGCTGACCGTCTGTACGACAGTATCCTTCCACTGTCATGCCCTGACCTGGTCACTACTGCGTACAACGACTCACTGTCAGTTGCCCTAGACTCCCTGGCACCCCTAACCACGCATAACATCAGACCCCAACCGCTTCAACCCTGGCAGAACGACCATACAAAATGTCTCAAACGACGCAGTCGCGCGCTGGAGCGATTATGGCGCAAAACCGATCTGGTTTTGCGCCATAATCGCTCCAGCGCGCGACTGCGATCTCCCTCCAGCATTCTGCCTCTACAAATCTGCCTTCCTCACCTACACCACCTCCCTCCACGCCACCAAGCAAGCCTATTTCGTAACCCTCATCAACACCCTCTCCACCTGTCCTCGCCCGCTCTTCTCCACTTTCAAATCCCTGCTCTCTCCCCCCCCCCACCTCCACCCAGTACCTCACTCACCGCCACGAGATTGCCAATCATTTCCAAAACAAGATTGACGCAATCCGTAAGGACATTGTCAATTCACAATATACCTCTCCACCTAGCCTCCCTCCCTCCATCACCCCCCTCAACTCTCCCCTCCTCCGACCTCGCAACCGCACTATCCCCCACCATGCCCAACTCCCCGCACACTATAACCTCCCCAAAACTCCGCTCCTTCAGCCCTGCTACCACTGAGGAGGTCACTAAGGTCTTCACTGAAGCCCGCCTCACCACTTGCCCCCTGGACCCTATCCCCTCACAACTCCTCCAGTCACCCCCCTCCTCCATCATTCGCTCCCTCACCCACATCTTCAATCTCTCCCTCTCTACTGGCGCATTCCCCTCCCCCCTAAAGCACGCACACATCACCCCCATACTCAAAAAGCCCTCCCTTGACCCCACGGACCTAAACAACCTTAGACCCATCTCCCTGTTGCCATTCACTTCCAAGCTCCTTGAGCGCTTAGCCTACAATCGCCTAAGCGCCCACCTCACTGATAACCTCCTTAATCCACTACAGTCTGGCTTCCGTCCCCTACACTCCACCGAAACCACCCTACTTAAAATCACTAACGACCTGCTAACCGCCAAAGTTAATGGCCACTACTCAGTCCTCCTGCTCCTCGACCTCTCCGCGGCCTTCGACACAGTCGACCACCCCCTCCTCCTTACTAAACTACACTCGTTTGGCATCAGGGACGCTGCTCTCTCCTGGTTCTCCTCCTACCTATCCAAACGCTCCTTCAGCGTTACCTATAACGCTGCCACCTCCCCCTCTCTCCCCCTCTCTATCGGTGTCCCCTAAGGCTCTGTCCTCGGACCCCTCCTCTTCTCTATCTACACCTCCTCCCTTGGCAAACTGATACATTCCCATGGCTTCAACTATCACCTCTATGCCGACGACACACAAATTTACCTCTCTACCCCTCAGCTCACCCCCTCACTCTCCGCCCGCATTGCCCACCTCCTGAACGACATATCAGACTGGATGTCGCTCCATTTCCTCAAGTTAAACCTGTCCAAAACCGAGCTCCTAGTTTCCCCCCCCCCCCATCCTCTCCATCACGACTAGCAACGCCACCATCAATCCCACCCCACACGCCAAAGTCCTGGGTGTCACCCTGGACTCAAACCTTTCCTTCCAACCTCATGTCCAATCACTATCAAAGTCATGCAGGCTCCACCTCCGCAACATCTCCAAGATACGCACGTTCCTCATCCCAGACACTACTAAACAACTCGTACACTCCCTCATTATCTCATGCCTGGACTACTGCAACTTCCTTCTCACTGGCCTACCCAAACAAATGCTATCCCCACTCCAGTCTATCCTGAACTCAGTGGCTAGACTCATCCACCTCACCAACCGTTCCACTTCTGCCACCCCGCTCTGCCAATCCCTTCACTGGCTCCCGATTGAATTTAATGCGTTGTGCAAACTACTAACTCAGACATACAAAGCCATTCACAATGCTGCCCCAAATGACCTAACCGACCTGATACCCAAATACCACCCCACCCGTGCCCTTCGCTCCTCACAGGACCTTCTACTCTCCAGCTCCCTAGTCTCCTCCTCCCACGCCCGACTGCAGGACTTCTCCAGGACTTCCCCCATCCTCTGGAACTCCCTACCCCATTCCATCAGACTGTCACCTACCCTCCTCACCTTCAGGCGCACTCTAAAAACCCATCTCTTCAGGGAAGCCTACCCCACCCTCACCTAACAACCGATCTCCTCCACTCCTCCTACCACTCCATCCCCCACAGCCACTTCCTCCTGTACCACTATCCCCTCCCTCCTAGATTGTAAGCTCGAAGGAGCAGGGCCCTCGAACCCCTCGTGTATTGTATTGTACTGTTTTGTCTCATGTTCTGTCCCCCACTATAATGTACAGCGCTGAGCAAACCCTTTTGTGCTATATAAACACTGTATAATAATAATGCCAAAATGCATTCAGTAACCTTTCATTTTTCATACATCCAAGTAATAGTAACAGAGAAGCCATTTCTGCTTTTGAATTTTCTATACATGTTAATAAGTGCAGCTCAGAATAAGCAATGAGGTTGATTTACTAAAACTGGAGAGTTCATAATCTGGTGCAGCTGTGCATGGTAGCCAATCAGCTTCTAACTTCAGCTTATTCAGTTAAGTTTTGACAATAAAACCTGGAAGATGATTGGTTTCTATGCAGAGCTGCACCAGATTTTGCACTCTTTAAGTTATAGTAAATCAACCCCAGTATTATGCAATGGTTAACTTTCTTCAATAGCCAAGAAAATGTTTGCTTGTTTTACCAAACAAAAGCATACCTTGTCAATGTGATGATAGCGATCCAATGGATCTAAATACAAACATGATAGATAAGTGAGTAATTAAACGCTATGCAATACTGAACTACTACATTAGTTTAAGAAGGGTGATGAACACAAGTTTTTTCCGCATCAAGTTGACTCCCCATTGGATTCTTGGTATTGAGAACTAGAATCCTGTTTTATCTTGCCCTGGAAAAAGAACTCTACAGAATGAATGGTGATATATTGGTTTCTGTCATTTCTCATTTTTATTGTATAGCTACTTTGCATGTTTAATGTCATTCATGTACAGTAATCATTTTAACCTAGATATGTAATGTCCCCGTTGTACATTAAAGCCAAAGTATATTAAGGTGTTTTAGATGACTGCTACTTTAATGTGCTTGAAACCTTGACACTTTGAAGCATCTTGTGTTTCCTACAGCCATAAATTGTATATGGCTTCAGAGGTTGGTTTGGGGTAGAATTGCAGTGAAGTTTCTAGAATGTGTGAAAAGTGATTGAAACACAGGATGTTGGAAGTTTTTAAACTTGGGAAGCAGCACCCAACATCATGTGTGCAGGGAAATGTAAATGACACTTTGTGATGAGGAAAAGGTAAGCATGGTCACATGGAGTAAAGATGAGAAATAAACTGATGGAGTAAATAGGAGAAAAAGCACAAGAAATAAAGAAAACAAAGTTGAAGTGTGCACAGTGTGTTTGTGTTGTGTTTATAAAAAAAAACATAATCAGCATTTGGCCTATAAACATAACATGCACAATAAATTTGATTTGTGATCAAAATTTGCCCAACAAAATTTTTGGCATTAAAAACAACAGGTCATTTTTCCAAAATTAATTATTAGCATACCATACACGTCGTCTCGCAGTGTAGTTTCCTTCCTGTTGCTTTTTTAACATCATCACATAGAGAAGTTATCTTTTTAGGAGTATTCATTTATATTAATAAGTATTAATGAGCCCATTACAAGCAAAGATAATGTTTACAGTGCTGTTGAGAAACTGTGAAAACAGCTTTCCCAAGGAAACTCAGCTAAGCTAAGCTCCAACTTATAAATAAACTGCAACTTCTTGCTTAATTTTGTGGGTGCCCTATGTCCATGAGAATCTATTCTAATGCAAGCAATAATGACCAGACCAGAAAACATACAGTGGGGATCGAAAGTTTGGGCACCCCAGCTAAAAATATGTATTAATGTGCATAAAGAAGCCAAGGAAAGATGGAAAAATCTCCAAAAGGCATCAAATTACAGATTAGACATTCTTATAATATGTCAACAAAAGTTAGATTTTATCTCCATCATTTACACTTTCAAAATAACAGAAAACAAAAAAATGGTGTCTGGAAAAGTTTGGGCACCCTGTAGAGTTAATATCTTGTACTGCCCCCTTTGGCAAGTATCACAGCTTGTAAACGCTTTTTGTAGCCAGCCAAGAGTCTTTCAATTCTTGTTTGAGGTATCTTTGCCCATTCTTCCTTACAAAAGTCTTCCAGTTCTTTGAGATTTCTGGGCTGTCTGTCACGCACTGCTCTTTTAAGGTCTATCCATAGATCTTCAATTATGTTGAGGTCAGGAGATTGTGAAGGCCATGGCAAAACCTTCAGTTTACGCCTCTTGATGTAATCCCCCATGGATTTCGAGGTGTGTTTAGGATCATTATCCATTTGTAGAAGCCATCCTCTTTAACTTCAGCTTTCTCACAGATGGCATCAAGTTACCATCCAAAATGTGCTGAAATTTTATTGAATCCATTTTTCCTTCTGCTCGTGAGATGTTCCCTGTGCCACTGGCTGCAACACAACCCCAAAGCATGATTGATCCAACCCCATGCTTAACAGTTGGACAGAGGTTCTTTTTATTAAATTCTGTGCCCCTTCTCCAAACGTACCTTTGCTCATTCCGGCCAAAAAGTTCAATTTTAACCTCATCGGTCCACAGAACTTGTTTCTAAAATGCATCAGGCTTGTCTATATGTTCATTTGCAAAGTTCAGACGATGCTTTTTGTGGTGGGGACGTAGAAGAGGTTTTCTTCTGATGACTCTTCCATGAAGACCATATTTGTACAAGTATCTCTTTATAGTGGAATAGTGTACCACAACTCCAGTGTCTGCCAGATCTTTCTGGAGGGATCGTGCAGTCAAACGTGGGTTTTGAATTGTTTTTCTCACAATCCTGCGAGCTGTTCTGTCTGATATTTTTCTTGGTCTTCCAGATCTTGCTTTAACTTCTACTGTTCCTGATGACTGCCATTTCTTAATTATATTCCGAACAGAGGATATTGACATCTGAAAACGCTTTGCTATCTTCTTATAGCCTTCTCCAGCTTTGTGAGCGTCAACTATTTTCAGTTTCAGTTTTCTAGACAACTGCTTAGAAGAACCCATGGTGCTGATTGTTGGGGCAAGGACAGATGAGTGTGGGCATTTAAAACCTTTGAGATTGACATCACCTGGTCTTCCCAGACGACGATTGAGAACAATCCATGACACTGGCAGGTCTCAGCTTTGCAAAGGGGGCAGTGCATGCTATAAATTCTGCAGGGTGCCCAAACTTTTGCAGACATAATTTTTTTGTTTTCTGTTATCTTGAAAGTGTAAATGATGGAAATAAAATCTAACTTTTGTTGACATATTATAAGAATGTCTAATCTGTAATTTGATGCCTTTTGGAGATTTTTCCATCTTTCCTTGGCTTCTTTATGCACATTAATACAAATTTTTAGCTGGGGTGCCCAAACTTTCGATCCCCACTGTACTTGTGTCTATGTGGCACCCTCAGAAGATTCCACTTGACAGTTTGTTGTAGGGAAAACAATGTATGGCAAGTTCTTTATTGCAAGGTATTGTGCCAGAATTATGTATGATCTCCTTCCCATGTCTTCCATTTTCTAAACATGAAAACTTGAGCAAAGGAAATATTTCATCAAAATACATTGTGAATCAGATTATAAGAGCACCTCCAATAATTCTCTGATGTATATGGCCAGTGTACATTGTCAGGCTAAAATGACCTTAACTTGCATGACTAGATTTAATATAAATTTCACATTCTGGTTTCCTGTCTGTGACTTTGATTATGCAGTAAGTATGACAAATGATATTATGCATCTATGTTACATGAATCTGAAACTGTTTTTGGGTCCATAGATGGCTGGCATCAAAAATGTAATTATAGCCACAATACATAATTGTTTGGGGTTTTCTGTTTCTGAATACATCACCAATCAGCCTAATACTCAGAAAATTATTGTAAATGTTTAATTCTGTTATTTGTATCATTATCTTGCAAATACAACAATACTTGAGGGGTAGTTATTTTTCAGTACAGCAAAGGTTAAGATCCAACATCTACTTCCAGATATTTAAATGTATTTTCAAGGAATCTTTGCATGAAGTATTTTTATTTCAGTAGAACTTGGAAAAGATTCTGACATTATGCTTAGTAATTTATTTTCAGACATTTGAACAAAAATAAGCAGTCTTTGCAAGAAAAAACTAATTTAAAAAGTATATAAAACAATTTATTGAGGAAGGTCTAGAAAACAATGCAATGTGGTTATTGTTATTTTGATCATTTTAGAAAACAAACTGATGGCACAATACTGTAATTTCAGATCCAGGGAAACATTCACCCACATGCCATCATCATCCTGCCCAACACCAATGGCATGGAACTTCTGCTGAGCTATGAGGATGAAGGGGTTTATATTGATACATATGGACACTTTACAAAAGAAAATGTACTACAATGGGGAGAAATGCCAGCATCTGTTGGTGAGTACTTATGGGGAATAGTGTTTTTACTTTTACTTTCATGTGAAGCCATAAATGTAGAATATGTTAAGGGGTATTCATTATAAGAATCGATAGACATATTTATATCTGTAAAGTAAGTAAATCTGTGTCACACCGGGATGGGGTGGAGGGTGGAGTTAGAGCTTGTATGTCCTTCTTTGAAAGCTGTTGGGAGATATCAGTTTTGTTCATGACTACATTTTACCTGATGTATAGAAAAAAATCAAGAAAAAAGCAAATTCACATTTGGTATAACAAAAGTGGCACAGTGGCTAAATGGTTAGCACTTCCGCATGGCAGTACTAGGGTTGTCGGGTTGAATCCCAACCATGGCACCACCTGCCTGGAGTTTGCATGTTCACTGTGTGCCTGCGTGGGTTTCCTCTGGGTACTCTGGTTTCCTCCCACACTCCAAAAGACATGCTGGTAGGCTAATTGGATCCTGTCTTAACTGGCCCTAGTATGTGTATGTATGAATGTAAGTTAGGGACCTTAGATTGTACGCCCCTTGAGGGTTAGGGACTGATGTGAATGTACAATATATATGTAAAAGCACTGCGTAAAATGACGGCACTATATAAGTACCTGTAAAAAAAAATAAAATACATACCAGGCCTTGGGGGGGGGGGGTGCTATAATCTGGTTTAGCTTCTTCAGTTCTGCACTGTGCAGTAAATAAATTCTGAATTAAGAGATGCCTTATACTGTACACTGACTCCGACAGTTTTCTTGATCTGGCAACAATCTTCCCATCTCCGTACAGAGGCACATTGTCCATGGTCAGTGTTACAGAGCAACTTCACCTTTTTGTTTGTTTTAGAAGGTTTTATGAAACTTGATTCTTGTGGTAGGCAGCTGTTGGTTATTGCATACTGTATGTCTCTGACAATGTTTCAAAGGTGTCTGTGCAAAAAAATTTAAAAAGACTGCAAGCACAAAAAAACACTTGATCTTACCAGAAATCCAGTAAATGCCTATATTCTTGTAGTGTGCTGACAACACTGGGGTTGATTTACTAAAGGAAAATGAACTGTGCTCTTTGCAATTGAGGCTTCACTTTCCAAAGAATATCTAATGTCAGCAGCGTTTCCCCTCATTTACTAAGCCCTGGCGCAAATACCCATGTGAAATGCAACTCCTTTTTTGGCACTTTGAGGATGTCATCACTTATGCACAGGATTGCTGTTAGAAACCACAGGGCCCTGTACAGACAACCTAACAGGCCCCCCCCCCCCAAAAAAAAAGACTCTGAAAGACTCTGTTTACTATGCTTCAGTTATGAATGAACACGGTGAGTGATCATTGCTGATCACTCATTGTGTTCATTCAGGAAAGGAAAGGGCTGGTAAATGTGACATATTTACAGGACCCCTCTCCCATACTCCATCCTGAAGAATCCTATTGTGTGCTTGCAACTGGCGGTGGGAAGGAGAGGAGGGAAGCCAGCAGCACTGTGGGGGTGGGGGCACACAGGGGGGCTTGGGTAGCTGAGGGAAACATATGGTGCACATGGAGGAAGATGGGTGCAGCAGAGGGGGGAAATGCTGGAACCGATCCCCTGTATGGTTCTCTCTACAGCAGCTGAAAGCCAGTAGGAGAGAGAGAGGAGAAGAAGTCAGCGCTAAGCTGCTGCAGAGAGAGCCATACAGGGGATTGGTTCCAGTAATTGCCCTCCATGCTGTGCTGCCCACATCAAATTCACCTAGTTGCCTGGGCCCCCCTGCTGGCCTGGGCCCTGTACAGGAGGACTGGTGGTACCCCCTTATCCATGGCCCTGCTTATGCACATACACAACTTTTTGTGTGTTTCTAACACTGATGATATAGAATGGTCACTAGAAGCATCCACAAGAACAATATTGATGCTTAGATATCCTGTTCTTCATATTCCTTCAGTAGCTCAGCAGTGTAACTCAGTGAGCACAACTAGCCATAGAATCCTGGTGCCCATATGTTTAAATGCATATATTCTGATAAAGCCTGTCATTCTATTTTCAGAAATAAGAACGCCTATAAAAGGTTGACATATGATATTAAGATCCAACACCGGTCCACTGAAATCAATTGCAAATATAACCATTGCTTGGCTGAAGTTGCATTTTCTTTAAGCGTACTGTATGTCTCTGTCAATGTTTCAAAAGTGTATGTGCAAAAAAATGTAAAAACACTGCAAGCATAAAAAACGTGTTGATCCTACCAGAAATCCAGTAAATGCCTATATTCTTGTAGTGTGCTGACAGCACTGGGGTTGATTTACTAAAGCAAAACGAACTGTGCTCTTTGCAATTGAGGTGAAGCTTCACTTTCCAAAGAATATCCAATGTCAGCAGAGTTTCCCCTCATTTACTAAGCCTTGGAGCAAATGCCCATGTGAAGTGCAACTGCACTTGCAAAGTGCACGGTCTAGTTGTCTTTTATCAAATCAACCACACTGCCTCTGCTCCGTCCAATCTGCCCCTCTCCTTATCTACATAGCATAACAGGGCTGTGTTTTGTAGTCCAGTAGGAGGTACTCAGGCAGGTCATATCTTTAGCATTTTAATGCAGCAGAGGCAGTTTGCCAGCCCATATGCAGGTAGTTATGAGCTCACTTTATTTCTGAGAAGATCAAAAAGTGTTTTTAAAGAGACACAACATTGGTAAATACTTTAAAGCATCTGCTGCTAAGCACTCAAATCAATGTTTCAAAATTTCTTCCCCTGAGATGCTAAAGCTAGTTATGGATATCTAGTAGATCATTCCTCATGAGAATGCTTCCTGTTAAAGGAGAAGTATAGCCAAAACTCTTTTGGCGATGCTTCTCCTGTGGATCACAGAAGTGCAGTTCATTGTGCACTCCTGTGATCTGTTTTTAGAAAACAATGGGCTGAATAACACTGTCGGCTGACGGCACAGAGCCAGCCATGCTCTGAAAAGATCCCAATCATATGGTCGGGATCAGGGGCGGACTGACAACTCATGGGGCCCCCGGGCAATAGGGGATCATGGGGCCCCTGTGTCCTTGCCCAAACTCAAAAAAGTCTATGAAAAAGGTACCAGGGGTAGAGATGAGCGAAGTATTCAAAAATTCGATTCGGCGAATTCGAGGAATAAATTCGATTCGATGCGAATATATTTGCTGCGATTTTAACTTATAAAAGGGTGTTTCTAGGCTTCAGAGAGCCTTTATATTAGTGCAGAACACTGTACCTTTAATTTAAATGCCCTTGGAGTCTGCTGGGGAAGAGAAATAATACTGTCAGTCAGTATGACATGCAGATGAGTGCCGTCGATCTTAGAATCACCGCACACTTCACTCATTTGGGCAGTCACGGGGCCAAAACCAGAGTGTGGAGCCACAGTGCGGCGGTGGAGGCAGCAGCAATGGGAGGCCATACAGCACCCTATGACAAAAATGGAACCCACCAGCAGTGTGAGGAGACCTGAAAGTGGCACATGGCAGAGTGTGGCGATGGAGACAGCAGCAATGGGAGGCCGTACAGGGACCCATGAGAGACTCTGGACCTGGCAGCAGCATGAGGAGGCGGTACGGGGGCCCATGGCAGATTACGGGCCTGGCAGCAGCAATGAGAGGCCCGTAATCTGCCAGCACCCTATGACAAAAAATGGAACACACCAGTAGTGTGAGGAGACCTGAAAGTGGCACATGTTTGGGGCATGATTCATGGCGGATTTAGTCAGTTGTGTCAGGAACTGGTGGTTTGAAATCCAGACTAATCCACGCCTGATTCATTTTCACAAACGTGAGTCTCTCCACACTTTGGATGGACAGTCGTGTCCTCCGTGGAGTTACAATACCTCCTGCCGCACTAAACACGCGCTCCGATGCCACGCTACTGGCCGGGCATGACAGCCTTTCAAGGGCAAATTCAGCTAGTTGGGGCCAAAGGTCAAGTTTCGTTGCCCAGTAGTCAAGGGGATTGTCTACCTCGGTTGGCAGGGTGCTGTCCAAGTAGGCCCAAGCCTGTTGTTTGAGGTCCTGCTCCAGGTCCACCTGATGCTGCTGCTGCTGCTGCTGCGGCTGGTTAGTAGTTTCCTCACTGCGCTGGTGAAGAAAGCTACTCATCATCGACTGCAGACTGAGGCAGCCGCTGCTGGTGGAGCTGCCACTGCTCCTACCACCCCACCCCTCCCCTGCTGCCATGGCAGCGGAACGCGAGCGCACAGGGCCCACAGTGTCTGAGGATGGACGTTGGCGCACAAAGGCAGAGACCAACTGACTACATAGGTGGTTTTTATAGTACGTTATTTTGGCCTCCCTCTCAGCAGGTGTGAAAAAGGCCACCATTTTTGTCCATTCCACCTGTCCGCTGAGTGGAGAAACCACCCATTTCACTCAATAATTCCTGAGCACAAATGTCCTCCTCTACCTCCTCCTCTTCTTCCTGTCCTGCCCCCACAGGGGTCATGTGGCATTGAGATCTGTGCGCCACGTCTACCGCACCCTGACCAGCCATTGTTAACAGCATTTGTTCCAGGACGTGCAACAGAGGAATGACGTCGTTCATCCCATAGTCCTGCCGACTCACGAATAGCGTGGCCTCCTCAAAGGGCCTGAGCAAGCGGCAGATGTCACGCATGAGCTGCCAATGGCTGACATCGAAGTTACACAGGGGAGTGCCTTTATCCGCTTGTAACATCAGGAAATCGGTGATGGCCATTCGCTGTTCGTAAAGGCGGTCTAACATGTGTAGGGTTGAATTCCACCTTGTTGCAACGTCGCAGATCAGGCGATGCTGTGGAATTCCGTTCTGCCGCTGCAGCTCAAGGAGGGTGTGCTTTGCGGTGTAGGAATGGCTGAAATGCATGCAAAGTTTACGTGACATTTTAAGGATGTCTTGCAGTGGGATGGTGGATTTTAGGAACCGCTTGACAACCAGATTGAACACGTGAGCCATGCATGGCGCATGGCACAACCTTCCTTGACGCAGAGCAGACACCATGTTCTTTCCGTTGTCGGTCAACATGGTTCCGATTTTCAGTTTGCGCGGAGACAGCCATCTGTCGATTTCTCTGTTCATTACACTCAGAAGTTCCTCCCCTGTGTGACTACGTTCGCCAAGGCATACCAGGTGCAGCACAGCGTGACACAGTTGCGCCCTGCACATGTGATATGCCGGTCGGGTAATGGGACTTGGCACGGGGGTGGCGGCTGAGGACACGGCGGAAGAAGAGGTGGTAGAGGCGGACATCTTTTGTGGACCAAGGACGTGCAAACGTGGAGGCAAAAGCGGCGTGACCTGTCCAAGTTGCTGGTGCGGCTGTGCCGGCACCACGTTCACCCAGTGGGCCGTAAATGACATGTACTGTCCCTGACCGTAGTTACAGCTCCACACGTCGGCACTGTCGTGCACTTTGGCAGAGACCGACATGCTCAAAGACTGGCCCACCATCTCTTGTACTTGTGAATGCAGGGCTGGCACTGCCTTTTTGGCGAAGAAATGACGGCTTGGCACTCTCCACCGCGGCGCGGCACAAGCCATCATTTCTCGGAAAGGTGCTGAGTCCACCACTTGGAAAGGGAGGGACTGCAGCACCAGCAACTTGGACAGGAGGACGTTCAGCTTTTGCACCGTCGGGTGCGTGCTCGCAAACTGTTGTCTCTTGGAAACGGATTCCAAGAAAGACTGCTGACGGAATCCGTGAAGAGGAGTAGCAGGAGAAGGAGCATCTGAACGAGCGGAAGATGCCAACGAGCGACAACTCCCCTCAGCAGAGGTGTTGGAGCCTTGACTGGCTGATAGAGGGTGATTGACGTCGGGTGACGGAGCAAGTAACGGAGCGGGTGATGGAGCGGGGGCTGGGGCAGGCAGAACCGCCGTATCTTTATCACGGTTTTCCCAGGCCACCAAATGGCGACGCTGCATATGCTGCCGCAACGCTGTAGTCCCAACATGGGCCCCCTGGCCACGCTTGACTTTCTGGCCACATAGTCGACATACGGCTACGTTTACTTCCTCGGGCGGCTTGACGAAAAATTGCCACACCGCCGAGTAGGAAACTTTGCCCCCGATACTCCTCACTGGCTGACTGCTACTTCCTCCATGCACACCGGCACCACTACTGGCCGTGGTGGTAGGCTGCAGTGGAGCTGGTGCTCTACTCCGTGGCCGTTTGCCTCCACTGACACTGCTGCGACCCTGTTGCCTTCTGGGCAACCCACCGACTGTTTTGCTCGCTGCCAAGCTGCCACCCTCTTCTCCTGATGATGCGGAAGCAATAGCCTGATGACGACGAGGCTGCCAAGTGCGATCAGCCTCATCATCATCAATTAGGGTCTCCGCCTCACTACTAGCCCCCTCGGCTGCGTGTGGGTCAGGAGACAGACCTGTCTCTAGACCGGCTACCGAGCCACTCTCCTAGCCACTACTTCTTCGCCTGGCTGCTGAAGAGGCGGATGTCTCCCCCCGTTCCTGACCGCCCTCTGTTAGCTCTTCCTCACTGTACAGTGGGGCTGAGCCCACAGCATGCGATACTTCGCTTGGTGAGGGAACACCAAAGGACAGGGGCAGGTAGAGGACACGTGATTTCAGTGTTCTTGCTCCCAGGCCATGCCAACTAACGGTTGTGTCTGACGTACCCACCGACCGTTGGCTGTAGGTGTCAGAGGTGACCTGGGAAGAGGAAGACGACCGAGCCAACCAATCGATGATGGCAGGGTTGTCGGTGGAGACACGACCGCTGGATGACACCGGGAGCAATGGCCTCTGACTGCAACTAGTGCTGCCTCGACCCCTTCCTCTGCTGCCACGTCTGCTCGCTCCTAAAACATTGCCTCCTCTGCCACTCCTCTGCATGTTGTCTGACATACTCTTTAATTCAACGATTATGTGTCCCTGAGTAACAATTCTGTGTCCCTGAGTAACAATTCTGTGTCCCTCAGTAACAATTCTGTGTCCCTCAGTAACAATTCTGTGTCCCTCAGTAACAATTCTGTGTCCCTCAGTAACAATTCTGTGTCCCTCAGTAACAATTCTGTGTCTGTCCCTGAGTAACAATTCTGTGTCCCTCAGTAACAATTCTGTGTCCCTCAGTAACAATTCTGTGTCTGTCCCTGAGTAAAATTCTGTGTCCCTCAGTAACAATTCTGTGTCCCTCAGTAACAATTCTGTGTCCCTCAGTAACAATTATGTGTCTGTCCCTGAGTAACAATTCTGTGTCCCTCAGTTACAATTCTGTGTCCCTCAGTAACAATTCTGTGTCCCTCAGTAACAATTCTGTGTCTGTCCCTGAGTAACAATTCTGTGTCCCTCAGTAACAATTCTGTGTCCCTCAGTAACAATTCTGTGTCTGTCCCTGAGTAAAATTCTGTGTCCCTCAGTAACAATTCTGTGTCCCTCAGTAACAATTCTGTGTCCCTCAGTAACAATTATGTGTCTGTCCCTGAGTAACAATTCTGTGTCCCTCAGTTACAATTCTGTGTCCCTCAGTAACAATTCTGTGTCCCTCAGTAACAATTCTGTGTCTGTCCCTGAGTAACAATTCTGTGTCCCTCAGTAACAATTCTGTGTTCCTGAGTAACAATTCTGTGTCCCTCAGAAACAATTCTGTGTCTGTCCCTGAGTAACAATTCTGTGTCCCTGAGTAACAATTCTGTGTCCCTCAGTAACAATTCTGTGTCCCTGAGTAACAATTCTGTGTCCCTCAGTAACAATTCTGTGTCTGTCCCTGAGTAACAATTCTGTGTCCCTGAGTAACAATTCTGTGTCCCTCAGTAACAATTCTGTGTCTGTCCCTGAGTAACAATTCTGTGTCCCTCAGTAACAATTCTGTGTCCCTCAGTAACAATTCTGTGTCCCTCAGTAACAATTCTGTGTCTTTCCCTGAGTAACAATTCTGTGTCTGTCCCTGAGTAACAATTCTGTGTCTGTCCCTGAGTAACAATTCTGTGTCCCTCAGTAACAATTCTGTGTCCCTCAGTAACAATTCTGTGTCTGTCCCTGAGTAACAATTCTGTGTCCCTCAGTAACAATTCTGTGTCCCTCAGTAACAATTCTGTGTCCCTCAGTAACAATTCTGTGTCTGTCCCTGAGTAACAATTCTGTGTCTGTCCCTGAGTAACAATTCTGTGTCCCTCAGTAACAATTCTGTGTCTGTCCCTGAGTAACAATTCTGTGTCCCTCAGTAACAATTCTGTGTCCCTCAGTAACAATTCTGTGTCCCTGAGTAACAATTCTGTGTCTTTCCCTGAGTAACAATTCTGTGTCTGTCCCTGAGTAACAATTCTGTGTCTGTCCCTGAGTAACAATTCTGTGTCCCTCAGTAACAATTCTGTGTCCCTCAGTAACAATTCTGTGTCTGTCCCTGAGTAACAATTATGTGTCCCTCAGTAACAATTCTGTGTCTGTCCCTGAGTAACAATTCTGTGTCTGTCCCTCAGTAACAATTCTGTGTCCCTCAGTAACAATTCTGTGTCTGTCCCTGAGTAAAAATTCAGTGTCTGTCCCTGAGTAACAATTCAGTGTCTGTCCCTGAGTAACAATTCTGTGTCTGTCCCTGAGTAACAATTCTGTGTCTGTCCCTGAGTAACAATTCTGTGTCCCTCAGTAACAATTCTGTGTCCCTCAGTAACAATTCTGTGTCCCTCAGTAACAATTCTGTGTCTGTCCCTGAGTAACAATTCTGTGTCCCTAAGTAACGATTCTGTGGCCCTAAGTAACGTTTCTGTGGCCCTAAGTAACGTTTCTGTGGCCCTAAGTAACGTTTCTGTGGCCCTAAGTAACGATTCTGTGGCCCTAAGTAACGTTTCTGTGGCCCTAAGTAACGTTTCTGTGGCCCTAACTCTCTCCCTCAATACAGCCAGGTCTGCCTCTCTTGAATGACTGGAGGCAAATGGAGAATTCTAAAATGGCCGCCATTTATAGCTCGACCATTACATAGTGCTGGCTGGCTGGCTGCTGATTGGCTAATGCGATCACATGTCATGAATGAATGCATTATGGGTCAGCGCGCCTTGTCTGCGCGCCTTCCCAGACATCCCCGCTCCGTCGCCACACATGTCGCCGCCATTTTAGGAAAAATTTCGATTCGCGCATCCGAAGTCTGCTAATTTTCGGATTCGGAATCGAAATTTTCCTAATATTCGAAACGAATTCCACTTCGCCGAGTTCGATTCGCTCATCTCTAACCAGGGGCATCTCATGGGGCCCCCTACCTTCTCCGGGCCCTCGGGCAGTGCCCAAGTTTCCAAATGGTCAGTCTGCCTCTGGTGGGGATCCACTCAGAAGCCTGGACTGTCTACTGAGGGCCTGAGTCAACCTCTCCTGCCCCCCTCTACAGGCCAGTGCTCCAGTGAGCACTGGCGGGGCAGAGCCAGTGACTGACAGCCACTGGCTCTCTGCTCAGAAAGGAGTGGGAGAACTGAGTGATCGTGGTCTTTGAATGCATAGTGCAGAGCCAGCGTGGGACAGACGCAGCATTGAATCGAAGCTGCCTCCACCTAGGTAAGTACATTGTTTTTTTTTCTTCAAAACCCATACTTCTCTTTGAAGTATCACAGGCACCTTGTCAGGTTTTCTTAGACCCATGGTGTGCTGGGGACATTCTCTTTTTCTGATTACCTTCGGTTCCAGGCAGCTGTCACTGCAGCTCCCATTCACACTTACAGCCACTATTGGCAATAGTATGTTGGAACCTTTTGTCAGGTTTTCAAGAGTAGGCAGTAAAGGGGAGAAATGTTCTTGTTTGGCAGCTGATTAAGTTCTGAAAATGAGCATGCTCCCTACTGGCCAGCCGGAGTCCACACAGACTTGCCAGGCTTACACTACAGTCTCCATCCTGACACCACTCCAGCGCTCCCTACTGTCCAGCCGGAGTCCACAAAGACTTGCCGGGCTTACACTACAGGCTCCATCCTGACACCTCTCCAGCGCTCCCTGTTGTCCAGCTGGCCATCCCGTTCAATGCTCCAGATAACAACTCTGGTGTTGTGCTTTGTTTAACCACTTATTACCTCATGTGACTGGTTTTATTTGTGTTCGCCTTTAACCACTTCCCGCCCAGCTGTTGTATATAAACGACGGTGGCAGTGCAGGGGCGGGTGGCCGTTTATAAATGGCCTCCCCGCCCCCTGCTTCTGCGCTCCCTGGGAGCACGCAGCACCACGATCCAGTGCCTGCTGTGTCCTCCAGACACAGTGGAACACCGATTGTCTTACGGGACCTCACATGCAGAGTAGTAAGCAAGATGTCACTTCTGACATCATTGCTTACTACGTGTGAAATCTGTGAATGATCACAGAGGTCACATGGTACAAGGCTATTCACAACAGCCTTGTACCATGTAACAAGCTGTGACCAATCACAGCTCACACAGTATTTCTCAATGGCTGCAAGAATGCAGCCAGAGAGAGAGAGAAATGATTGCTTTTACAGCCTTTATGGGTGTAAAAGCAATCGGTGTAAAAAAAAAATCTTCATCACCACCCACAAGTAGTACAGTGTCACCATGGTGACACTGTACTGCTAGGGTGACAGTATGTAAAAAAACAAAAACATAAATAATAATATAAAAAAATTTAATAAAAATGTAAAAAAAAGTTTTTAAAAATTATAAGTTTTGGTTATAAACTAATTTGGGTTATTTTTTTTTTTTTACTAAAAAGATAACTAAATAAATTGTGGCTAAGATTTATGATGAAATATTATTTGTTTGCAAACTTTTATAAGAAAAACACTTTTTTTCAAAATTTTTGAACTTTTTCATTTATATAGCAAAAAAAATAAAAATCCCAGTGGTGAATAAATACCACCAAAATAAAGCTTTATCTGTCTAAAAAAAAAAATGCTAAAAAATTCATATGAGTACAGTGTTGCATGACCGCGCAATTGCCATTCAAAGTGTGATAGCACTGAAAGCTGAAAATTGGCCTGGACAGGAAGGGGGTAAAAGTGTCCGGACTGGAAGTGGTTAAATATCTTACAGTCTACACTCAGAGGCACTGTGTTTCTCTTCTCATCCACTCCAGAGTCATTGCTTCACTCTACCACAGCTCACCGAGTGTTTCAGACCGTTTGTTCCTGCACCAACTCCTGATCCCATATTCAGCCTAGAGACTATGCAGACTGCTTATGCCATGCGCCTGTCTTCCCCCCTTTTTATTCAAGTTATGTTCTAAACCTGATTTGTTCAAGAAGTGTTAAAATTGCCATTTTAATAAGAGGGATAGAATGGGATTTCTAAATACAAGTTAAGCAGACAGTCTTTTAAAATAATCATACCTGTTCAGCTTTTGAATTCGGACTTTGTTCTCTTTTAATAGCCCCTTTACAAAAATACTATCAGCATGACAAAAGAAAACAAACTACCAAACTAAAAATCCATGGTGATATCTTCTAATGCCTAACAGCCAGAAGACTTTTAGTTTAATTAGTTCCCACAGGCCATGCTATGACCTTCACAACTCTTGAGAGAGGGCAGTAAATGAATAGTCAGATATGGCTCTTAAAAATTAGAAAACCTGTGACTACCATTAGGATTTCATTTACACAAACGTTGGCCCTTTTAATTAGACAATGCTCATTACCTTAACAACTGTGCTTCTTAATTGACCTCCCAAAAACACATATTTAATTTTTGCTCTAAAGTGGTTCTATTAATTATATATCTGATGCCCGAGCAAAGACAAATTATAGCTTGTAGGAGCACTCAGTTCTTTAAAAAAGTGTTTAATCACCTATAACTTTCAAGAGGAAGTAGGTAGTGAATTGGCTTTAATAAAAAATACAAAAGCAAATATATAAAATTCCTAACATCCCCTACTTATTTGCTAAAGGTAAAATCTGGCAGGTAATTGAGGCGTTGCAATGAGAGATAAGTCAGTGATCTGACGTGAGTGGCTTTATTCTATTGGATTTATCTAACATTTATGTGAAAAATCTGTAATTGGAATGTTTCAGACATTCATCTCTGCATCCAGCACACCCCTGCCACTCTGCAGTGACCATACGTGGCAGGCTGCACACAGAGTACCCAACCCATTGCATGTTGGACACCAGGACTCTAAACCTACAGCAAAATCACTGATGTCAATCACTTAGCAGCTCAGATCAATCTTCCCTCCCCTCCCAGCTGTGACCCAATGGCTTTTCATGTTTCTAATCTGTGATGGTAACACAAAAAAGGTGCTCTGGGAGAGGAAACAGGGTGAGCTAGGCTAATGAGAAAAC